>NC_135972.1:21751330-22003830 GCF_053455715.1 Rhinoraja longicauda | reverse complement strand
GGGAATGGGAAGGGGAGTTTAAGTGTTTGGAAACCGGGAGAGGTTTCAGACTCAAGAGGTGCCAAATGTCAATCTCTGCAGTTGTATGCTTCTGAATTCGTTTGCCAGGATATCATCAACGAATTGGCATTGATTAATTATTGCTGCATGTACCGAGTTCAGCAAAAAACTCTTGTTTGCGTGTTATCCAGTCAAATAATACGATACATGGGTACAATCAGGCCACACACAAGTACAACAGGTAGTGCAAATACCAGATTGCAGAACATAGCGTTGCAGTTTAGTTTAATTCAGTTTAGTTTAGTTTAGAGATACAGCACAGAAATAGGTCTCATCCTCAGTCTGAAGAAGGGTCTCAACCCGAAACGTCACCCATTCCTTTTCTCCAGAGATGCTGCCTGACCCGCTGAGTTACTCCAGCACCTTGTGTCTACGGAAATAGGTCGTTCGGCCCACCTAGTCTGCACTGATCAGCGATCCCCCGTCCACTAGCGCTATCCTACGCACTAGGGACAATTTATAACCAAAGCCAATTAACCTACAAACTTGCATGTCTTTGTAATGTGGAAGGAAACCGGAGCAGCCGGAGAAATCCCACGTGGTCACGGGGAGAACGTGCAAACTCCATACAGACAGTACCCGTGATCAGAATCTGGGAGTCTAGTGCTGTAAGGCTCTACCGCTGTGCCACCGTGCCGCCATTACAGAGCAAAGTGCAGATACATCAAAAAGTACAAGGTCTCCAATGAGGTAGGTTGGGAGATCGGGGTGACTTCCAAGCTTAGGGGAGGATCGTTCAATAGTCTGATAACAGAGGGGGAGAAATTATTCCTGAATCTGGTGGTACGAGCTTTCATGCTTTTGAAACTTCTGCCCGATGGGAAAGGGGAGAAGAGGGAATGACTAGGGTGTGAGCGGTCCTTGATTATGTTGGCTGCTTTCCGGAGGTGGCGTGAAGTATAGATGGAATCGATGGTGGGGAATCTGGTCTGTGTGATGGACTGGGTTACATCCACAACTTTCTGCAATTCCTTGGAATCTTGGGCAGAGCTGTTCCCAAACCAAGCTGTGATGCATCCTAATAGGATGCTTTCTACGGTGCATTTGTAGAAACTGAAACTGGTAAGAATTGTTGTCGACATGCCAAATTTCCTTCATCTTCAGAGGAAGTAGAGGCATTAATTATCCCAATAAGATATCCAGAGAAAAGTCTTTAGGATAAGTTCATGTCATAGGAGCAGAATTAGGTCATTTGGCCCATCAAGTCCACTCCACCATTCAACCATGTCCGATCTATCTTTCCCTCTCAACCCTGTTCTCCTGCCCTCTCCCCGTAACATGTGAGGCCCTGGCTAATCAAGAACCTGTCACTCTCTACTTTAAAAATACCCAAAGACTTGGCCTCCATCGATGGATTCCACAGTTTCACCACCCTCCGAAATTCCTTCTCATCTCCATTCTAAATGTATATCCTTTTATTCTGAGGCTGTGCCCTCCTGTCCAAGACTCTCCCACTCGTGGAAACATACTCTCCACATCCACTTTGGTATGAGTTGTTGGAGAGATGCCGAACTTCCTTGGACTTCTGAGGAAGAAGAGGCATGGTGTGATTTCTTGGCTGTGTTTATATAACAGCCATGCCAGGATTTTGCAGGGATTTGTAGCCAGTGGTAGTACAAGACCTTGAGAGATTTGAGCGCATTGGAGAGGAAGCAGGAACCGGGAGACTGAGGACCCACTCTGGGGCAGCTGTGGTTTGGTCGTTCCTCCATAAATAGACATCCCATGCCAAGCCACCTGGCACAGCTCAGTAGCTGGCCGTCCTGACTGGTTCCGCCCAGGCAGAACCTGCATCCCATTTCCTGCCAGGCTCGGAAACCCTGCGGAAAATGCCGGAGGGTCTGCCAAGGTAAATGGACCCTCCTGTTTGACGGCACTGGGCCTGTACTCACTGGAGTTTAGAAGCATGAGGGGGGGGGGGGGGGAGGATCTCATTGAAACCTATTGAATAGTGAAAGGCCTGGACAGAGTGGATGTGGAGAGGATATTTCCACTAGTGGGAGAGTCTAGGACCAGAGGTCATAGTCTCAGAATAAAGGACGTAACTTTACAAAGGAGATGAGGAGGAATGTCTTTAGTCAGAAGGTGGTGAATCTGTAGAACTCATTGCCACAGAAAGCTGTGGAGGCCATCAATGGATATTTTAAGGCAGAGATTGACAGATTCTTGATTAGTAAGGATGTTAGGGGTTATGGGTAGAAGGCAGGAGGATTGTGTTGAGAGGGAAAGATAGGTCAGCCACGATTGAATGGTGGAGTGATGTTGATGGACCGAATGGCCTAATTCTGCTCCTTTGAATTATGCACTTATGAACTCAGGTTGCAGGTGACATAATGCAGAGGCATTGATCAGGAACTGATCAATCCACAATGCTTTGAACATAATGCAGATATATTGATCAGTATCTCTGATAAATGTGAGATCAAAGAGTGGGGATTTAACAGAAAAAGAAGCAAAAAATGGTTAATTTCATTTTCCTCCCAGTCTTTGGACTTTTTCTAATCTGCACATTCTCTGTAGCTGTGACACTATCTCCTGCTGCATATACCTGACAAACCCCAACATACATTGTGATCTGGCTTAGAAGGTCTGCTATGCAGTAAACTCCTGAGAAGCAGCTACTATATTTCCAATAAGAATTATGAATCATTTATAATTAAAGTAGAAATCATTTGCGACATCAGACATACACTGGGGAAAAGAAATGGCCAGATTTTGCAGGAATTATATCTGAACACAAGTTCACCACACAAGAATAGATGAATCATTTTCAAGTTGGAAGGATGTTAGTTGGCACAGTGGAGAAGCTGGTAGAGCCGCTCGCTGCCTCAGATCTCCAGGGACACGGGTTCAATCCTGACATCGGGAAGAAGCTGGTGGTGCGTACTTCCAAGCTTCCGTACCTTCTGCCTGACAGGAGAGGGGAGAAACAGGAAAGACCGGGGTGGGAAAGATCTTTGATTATGTTGGCTACTTCTCCATGGCAAGGTGAAGTGTAGATGGAGTCAATGGTGGGGAGCACTCGGAGAAAACCCACGCGATCACAGGGAGAACGTACAAACTCCATACAGACAGCACCCGTGGTCAGGAACGAACCCAGGTCTCTGGCACTGTAATGCAGCAACTCTACCTCTGCGCCACCGTGCCGACCTCCAGTTTGGTGCTGTTCCTCCTGTTTGCATGTATCCTTTGCATGTTCCCTGTTGGCAACGGAGGAGGCCCAGTTTTACACTGTTTTACACATTCTAGCTGAGGGGGCATTTAACGTCTAATTCATCCCCTGCACCTCCAACAGTCCCATACTGTTGGGAACAAGAGAAAGAAATAGGATCAGACTGATCAGCCTACTGTGATAGCCCAGAGATCCCCTGAATTGGTTCAATGGATCCTATTTTATCACATGTACTGAGGTACAGTGAGGTTCTTTTTTTCTTACAGATCCATAGATAATTGCCCTACATAAATACAATGTTTAGAAACACCCCCACTGAGTCCATATGCAAGAGTCACCAGGTTTTGGCACCATTTCACAGTCCCAGCTACAGTTGGCCATAAAGTCCCAGTGCATCCATTCTGGTTGTCTCCTAATATGAGGAAAGACATTCTAGCCTTAGAGGGAGTACAGAGAAGGTTCACCAGATTGATCCCTGGGATGGCAGGACTTTCATATGAAGAAAGATTGGATAGACTAGGCTTATACTCGCTGGAATTTAGAAGACTGAGGGGGGATCTTATTGAAACATATAAAATTCTTAAAGGGTTGGAGAGGCTAGATGCGGGAAGATTGTTCCCGATGTTGGGGAAGTCCAGAACCAGGGGTCACAGCTTAAGGATAAGGGGGAAGTCTTTTAGGACCGAGATGAGAAATCATTTCTTCACACAGAGAGTGGTGAGTCTGTGGAATTCTCTGCCGCAGAAGGTAGGTGAGGCCAGTTCATTGGCTATATTTAAGAGGGAGTTAGATGTGGCCCTTGTGGCTAAAGGGATCAGGGGGTATGGAGAGAAGGCAGGTACAGGATACTGAGTTGGATGATCAGCCATGATCATATTGAATGGCGGTGCAGGCTCGAAGGGCCGAATGGCCTACTCCTGCACCTATTTTCTATGTTTCTATGTCCCGTGAACCGTCGTCCCTCTCCTCTCCCGGCCCTCTTCACCCTTCGTGCCCCCTCTCTTGCTGCGGTAGGTAAGACCCCCCGGTTTCTGCTCATCGCCCCTTGGTCCAGCGCCCTCCGCCGTCACCGCCTCCCACCACCTCCTCTCTGGCTCCCGGTGTTCAGGGGTGGGCAGGGGCCGGGCTCGGTGGTCTCCCTCTCCCTGTTCCGAGGCGGGTAAGCCAGGCCTGCTGTCGGGGTGTGGCGGCGGCTCGCCGGGGGCTTGTGAAGCAGAGTACGACTAAACTGAGAGAGCATCTCACTGACAATCACAGCCCATCAACGTAACCAGACATTAAAAACAATGTTAGTTGAATGGAGCAGTCAGAAACAGCCCTGCCATACAATACTGGCTTTCTTCATAAATCCTCTGATTAATTGGTTTGATTTGACACGGTCCCTAATTGCCAGTGAAGCTTGAAATAGCCCCGCTTTTGTCCGAACTGTGATCTGCCCTCGGGATATCTCAAGTCTGAGCTTAGTTCCTGACATGCACTCAACTGATTGCGATCATGTCATAATTCATTCTAATTTCATGTACCAGCTGTATGAATCTCGACAAATCAAACCACTAACTAATGGAGGTAATTGGCTGGCGTTGGAGAGAAATAGGGTGAGGATACACGACTGTAACTGTACTGCTGGACTTCTCCTATGTCTCTTGTGAATAGATGGGGTGGTGCAGTGGTAGTGTTGCTGCCTCACAGCGCCAGAGACTCAGGTTTGATCCTGTCTACCGGTGTATGGAGCCGTCTGTATGGAGTTTGTACGTTCGCCCTGTGACCGAGTGGGTTTTCCCCGGGTGCTCGAGTTTCTATCGACACTCCAAAGTCGTGCAGGTTTGTAGGTTAATTGGATTTTGTAAATTGTCCCTTGTGTGTGGGATAGAACTAGTGTACGGGTGATCGTTGGTGGGCGCAGACTCGGTGGGCCGGAGGTCCTATTTCCATGCTGTATGAACCTATGACTGGAGTATAAGCATGGTCAGTATACCAGGGTGAGCTCCCACATTTCTTGATTATAGGGGAATGTGAGGCCATTGTATTGTAGGTAGGAATCTCAAGTACACTGATGTACAGATCACCAGAGCGATGGTTGAGCCTGCCTCAGTGGAGAGGATTCTCAAGTTATTTAACCGTGGCAAGGCTGTGGGAGTTGATAGCACAATTCGGCATTATATCTCTTTGGCACTGGTCTCGTATTTATTTAGTTTATTATTGTCACGTGTACTGAGGTACAGTGAAAAGCTTTCTTGTTGCGTGTTATCCAGTCAGTGGAAAGACTGTATATGATTGCAATCAAGCCGTTGACAGTGTCCAGATACATGATAAAGGGAAGAATGTTTAGTACAAGATAAAGTCCAGTGAAGCCTGATTAAAGATGGTCCGAGGGTCTCCAATGAGCTGGATGGTAGGTCAGGACCGCTCTCTAGTTGGTGATAGGATGGTGATCGGATGGGATAGTTGGTGAAAGGCCTGATAACAGCTGGGAAGAAACTGTCCCTGAATCTCTTAGAATCGTGTAAAAGTCAGAGGGAAGTCCTGGGCTTGTTGAGGGGCAAACCTCCGCTCCCTGCCCATCTCACCCTGGCTCTAAGAGTGGGCTCCTGCAAAAAGACAATCCTTGGAGCCACAAGGAACTGCAGCTGCTGGAATCTTCAGCAACACACAAAATGCCAGAGTCCGGCAGCATCTGTGGGGAGAATGGATAGGGGGGGGGGGGGCATTTCAGGTCGGGACCCTTCTTCAGGCAGATTCCCTGCACTATCAATCTAAATTAGTCCCTATTTGCACATGATCATAATCTTCAGTCTCTGCCTGCTTATATGCTTGTCTAAGTGCCGGTGGCGCAGCGATAGAGTTGCTGCCTTACAGCGAATGCAGCGCCGGAGACTCAGGTTCGATCCCGACTACGGGTGCTGTACTGTACGGAGTTTGTACGTTCTCCCCGTGACCTGCGTGGGTTTTCTCCGAGATCTTCGGTTTCCTCCCACACTCCAAAGACGTACAGGTATGTAGATTAATTGGCTGGGCAAATGTAAAAATTATCCCTAGTGGGTGTAGGATAGTGTTAGTGTGCGGGGATCGCTGGGCGGCACGGACTCGGTGGGCCGAAGGGCCTGTTTCTGCGCTGTATCTCTAAATCTAAAAAAAATAAATCTAAAATCTAAACATTGCCTTTGTATCTGCCTCCACCACCATCACTGTGTAAATCACCTTTAAACTTCCCCCCACTCACCTGAAAGCCACAAACTCTAATCTTTGACATTTCCACTCTGGGAAAAAGACTATCTATCCTATCTATGGATCTCATCATTTATTTAAATAGGCAAGGCATAAACGTACACAGTCCTAAATGAGATTAGCGTAAATGGCAAAATGATCAGCATGGATGGAAACCACTTCCCCGGTGCTGTAAGGCAACAACTCTACTGCTGCGCCACTGTGCCACCTTGCTTGAACTTTGAGCAAAAAAACAGTGCCGGGTGACTGAGGCTGCCTGACCCACTGAGTTCCTCCAGCACTTGTTTTTCTTTTGCTTAAGACTCAAGAACCCGTAGTCTCTGGTGTCTGCACTAACATTTATCTATTTAGTTTTATTGTTCAGAATAGACACAGGGGATTGCAGACGCTGGAATCTTGAGCAAAGCACAAAGAGCTGGAGAAGCTCAGTGGGTCAGGCAGTGTCTTTGGAGGGAATGACCCAGAACATTAACTGTTCCGTCCTGCGGCAGATGTTCCCTGACCCGCTGAATTCCTACAGCAGAGAGTCTTTAGACTTTGGACTTTAGAGACTCAGCCGACCGAGTCCGCGCCGACCAGCAATCACCTGTACACTAGCACTGCTCGCCACACTAAGGACTTTACGTTTATAATTTAAATTAAGCCAATTAGGGCCGAATGTCCTCCTCGCTAGATGCTGAGAGGAAGGTCCATTTGTCAGCATTTCAGAACATTATGTTAGGCGGCACAGTGGTGCAGCGGTAGAGTTGCTGCCTCACAATGCAATCGACCTGGGTTCGATTCGAAGGGCCGAATGGCCTCCTGCACCTATTGTCTATTAACTTAAAAACCTGTGTGTCTTTGGAGTGTTGGAGGAAACTGGAGCACCCGGAGAAAGCCCAGGCGGTCACAGGGAGAACGTAAAAAACCTCCATACAAACAGCACCTATAGTTAGGGTCGAACCCTGGTCTCTGGTGCTGTAAGGCAGTGACTGTACCGCTACGCCACTGTGCCAATCAGTCATAAGGTCACAGAGTCATACAGCACAGAAACAGACCATTCGACACAACTTGGCCATGCCGACCATGATGCCCCATCTACACTAGTCCCACTTGCCTGTGTTTGGACCATATCCCTCTAGAACTTTCCTTCATGTTTTTCCTCACAGACGATGTAAACAGGAACCAAACTGCTCTCTGACTCTGACTCTGACAACCCAGCAGTTTTCATAGATGTGAAAGAGGGAGCGGTTTGGAATTGGCTGAATCTTCCCGATGAAGCCCTCGTGATAAATTATGAATAGGACACGTATTTATGCCAATAAGACACACTATTTCTAAAGCTCAAAGATAAAAGTAGTTAAAATTCCATTTGGCCAATTCTCGGCTAAATATCTGGTACGAAACACTTAATGACTTTTCAAACTGCTGGCAAAACAAACACAAGTCTTTCCTGTCTGGGCAGGAGATACAAAAGGTTTATTCATCAAATAGGCCTGGTTCTTCATATCTGCCTTGTCGTCGTCACCAACGTTTACACTGTCTGCATTTTTCTTTAAAAGGGCATTCACGCAAAAGGGCGATCAGAATAAAAGCAGTGTGCCAAAATGCACAGCCCCACTCAGGTAGGTGCTGAGAGGAAGGTCCATTTGTCAGCATTTCAGAACATTATGTTAGGCGGCACAGTGGTGCAGCAGTAGAGTTGCTCTTCCCTCTCTCCCATTTCTCCTCCCCCTTCCACCCATATCCCTCCCTCTGACTTTACATTTCACTCCTCTGCTCTCCTGGTCTGTGACCCTTTTGTCTCCTGTTCATCACTAGCCTTTGTCCATCCATCTGTCGATCAAACCCCCTCACCTGTATCCACCTATCGCTTGCCAGACTTTGCCCCACCAAACTTTCCAGCTTTCTCCTCCAAACTGCAATCAGTCTCAAGAAGGGCCTCGACCAGAAACTTCCTTGGTCCATCCCTTCCACAGATGCTGTCAACGGCTTTGCAGTGTCACAGTGGTACAGTTGCTGCCTTACAGCGCCAGACCCCCGAGTTTGATTATGGGTGCTGTCTGTACGGAGTTTGCACATTCTCCATGAGACCACATGGGTTTTCTCAGATGATCCGGTTTCCTCCCACACTCCAGAGACGTGTAAGTTTGTAGATTGACACAAAAAGCTGGAGTAACTCAGCGAGAGCAGGCAGCATCTCTGGAGAGAAGGAATGGGTGACGCTTCAGGTCGAGACCCTTCCTCGACTCGACTCGAACTGTCACCCATTCCTTCTCTCCAGAGGTGCTGCCTGTCCCGCTGAGATTACTCCAGCTTTTTGTGTCTATCTTCGGTTTAAACCAGCACCTGCAGTTCCTTCTTACACAGGTTTGTAGATTAATTGGTTTCAGTAAAAAAATTGTAAATTGTCCCTAGTGTGTAGGATAGTGCTAGGGTACATGGTGATCGCTCCACTGAGGCCCCACCAAGCTCTGAAACAGGCCCTTCAGCCCACTGAATTTGTGCTGACCAGCGATCACCCCGTACACTAGCACTATCCAACACACTAGGGACAATATTACAACTTACAGAAGCCAATTAACCTACCAACCTGTACGTTTTTGGAATGTGGGAGGAAACCGGAGCACCCAGAGAAAACCCACAAGGTCACGAGGAGAACATACAAACTGCATACAGACAGCACCCATGGTCAGGACCGAACCCAGGTCTCTGGCGCTGTAAGGCAGTAGCTCTACTGCTGCGCCAACGTGCCGCCCTAAATGTGGGCTAGAAGAGCGAGTATTGGCCTTGGCAACGTAGGGAGAACACAGAACACAGCACATAGAACACTAACAGCAACAGGCCCTTTGGCCCACAATGTCCATGCTGAACATGATGCTGAGATAACCTAATCTCCTCTGCCTGCACGTTATCCATACCCCTCCATTCCTTGCATAACTTGGTGCCTATCTAAATACTTCTCAAACACCACCATTGTATCAGTCTACACATGTTGGTATTCCACTGTTCCTGCTGTTCTCGCCTTTCACCAGTTTGGGCGGTCGGGGCAACAAGGGTCAGCCAGTGACTGCAGATGGAGTTTGTAGACGGTATGCACTACCTGCTGCTTCTCCTTGGGCGCATCCAGTTGCTCGTGTGCTGCTGGCGTGGCACACAACCAGGCAAGTGGGTGATCCATCACACTCCTGACTTTGGCTCCTAGAGGGTGGCAACATTCCCTCTGGCACCAACATAACCTGCAGGTGGTTGGAAAGGATTTTTATTTCAGCTTATTTACTCAGTTTCAGCAGTAGCTAGGGTGCCGCACAGTGGCGCAGCGGTAGAGTTGCTGCCCTACAGCGCCAGAGACCCACGTTTGATCCCGACTACAGGTGCTGTCTGTACGGAGTTTATACGTTCTCCCTGTAACCGCGTGGGTTTTCTCCGGATGCTCTGGTTTCCTCCCACACTCCATTGACGTGCAGGTTTGTAGGTAAATTGACTGGTGTGAAAATGTGTATTTGCCCCTTAGGACTATAAATCCGTCCTATCCATATATCTGTCCATGTACCTTCTACCTGAGGGAAAGGATTATGAGCTTTCAATTTGTCCAGGCAATAGACAATAGGTGCAGGAGGAGCCCATTCGGCCCTTCGAGCCAGCACTGCCATTCAATGTGATCATGGCTGATCATTCTCAATCAGTACCCCGTTCCTGCTTTCTCCCCATACCCCCTGATTCCGCTATCCTTAAGAGCTCTATCTAGCTCTCTTGAATGCATTCAGAGAATTGGCCTCCACTGCCTTCTGAGGCAGAGAATTCCACAGATTCACAACTCTCTGACTGAAAATGTTTTTCCTCATCTCAGTTCTAAATGGCCTACCCCTTATTCTTAAACTGTGGCCCCTTGTTCTGGACTCCCCTAACATTGGGAACTTGTTTCCTGCCTCTAACGTGTCCAACCCCTTAATAATCTTATACGTTTCGATAAGATCTCCTCTCATCCTTCTAAATTCCAGTGCCTCATGTTCTTGTACACCTCAAAGAGATCACCCCTCAGCTGGTGTATGGGGTGATTGATGGCCAGCACACACTTGGTGGGCTGAAGGGCCTGTTTCCACGCTGTCACTCTAAAGAATAAAGGAAAGCACAGAAGCATAAAGAGTATAAGAGTCAGGAAGTCACGTCGCAGCTTTGTAAAACTCTGCATATGGAGTGTTGTGTGCAGGTAGGATGGTGGGGTTTTGGAAAGGGAGCAGAGAAGGTAGTCTCGACTCGAAACGTCACCCATTCCTTCTCTCCTGAGATGCTGCCTGTCCCGCTGAGTTACTTCAGCATATTGTGTCTTTCATCAGGGTGTACCTGGGTTTACGAGCTTGAGTTAAAGGGAGAAGTGGGAAAGGCTGGGACTTTTTCCTTTGGAATGTAGGAGGCTGAGGCGTGACCTTACTGATGGGTACAAGATCGTGAGGCGCATGATTAAAGTAAACACTCAGTCTTTTCCCCAGGGTAGAGGAGATGTGGACAGATTTATGGACAGGAAGGGTTCAGAGGGCTTTAGACTTTAGACACAGCACGGAAAAAGACCCTTTGGCCCACCGAGTCTGCACTGACCAGCGATCATCCTGTACACTGGAAACTATCCTACACACTAGGGACAATTTTACAATTTTACCGAAGCCAATTAACTTACAAACCAGCACATCTTTGGAGAGTGGGAGGAAACTGGAGCACCCAGAGAAAATCTACACAGGTCACAGGGAGAATGTACAAACACCGTACAAATAGCGCTTGTAGTCAGGATCAAACCCGGGTCTGTGGCACTGTAAGGCAGCAACTCCACCGCTGTGCCACGGTGCCGAATGGATGTCTAAATCTCCATTCTTTCCATCTCTGTATACAAGCTAGGGCCAGGTACCTTTTACATTAAAATTCACAATAAATTGTATCTAGTTATATCTGTAAGATTAGTTTCACTGTCTTAGCTGCCAGAATATAACACACACACACACAGGATTACACACAGTTGGCTTCTTGGCAATGCAATTCTTTTTTGAATTAACTATAAAGCATTTCACATCAGGGAGAATCCCACCAGAGTTGTGTTCAACAAGGCAATTCTGGTGATTTTACGATTGTTGTACAGCAATTAAAATGTGCAGGTATTTAAAGTGAAGCATCCAAGATAGTGAACATTTCCTCGTTAAGGGTCGGCACGGTGGCGCAGCGGTAGAGTTGCTGCCTCACAGCGCCAGAGACCCTGGGTTTTCTCCGGGTCTCCGGTTTCATTCCATACTCCAAAGACTTGCAGGTTTATAGGTTAGTTGGCTTCTGTAAAAATTGTAAATTGTCCCTAGTGTGTGGGATAGTGCTAGTGTACGGGGTGATCGCTGGTCGGTACAGACTCGGCGGGCTGAATGGCCTGTTTTCGCACTGTCTCCGTCTCCATCTCCATCTCTAAATGTTTAAGAAACGTTTAGACAGATATATACATGGATAGAAACATAGAAACATAGAAAATAGGTGCAGGAGGAGGCCATCCGGCCCTTCGAGCCAGTACCTCCATTCAATATGATCATGGCTGATCATCTAAAATCAGTACCCCAATCCTGCTTTTTCCCCATATTCCTTGATTCCGTTAGCCCAAAGAGCTAAATTGAACTCTCTTGAAAACATCCAGTGAATTGGCCTCCACTGCCTTCTGTGGCACAGGATTCCACACATTCACAACTCTCTGGGTGGAAAAGTTTTTCCTCATCTCAGTACTAAATAAGGGCCTACCCCTTATTCTTAAACTGTGACCCCCCCTGGTTCTGGACTCCCCCAACATCAGGAACATTTTTCCTGCATCTGGCCTGCCCAATCCCTTAGGAATGTTATATGTTTGGGATAGGTTCAGAGGGACATGGGCCAAACACAGGCAGGTAGGACTAGTGTAGATGGGACATATTGATCGGTGTGGGCAAGTTAGGCTGAAGGGCTTGTTTCCATGCTGTATGACTATGAATCTATGTCACTGACTAGGCAACTTGGAGGGCATGGATAAGTTGGGCCGAAGGGCCTGTTTCCGTGCTGTACGCCTCTATGACTCTACACAGGATAGCCCCAGCGACCCATCTGGTCCCCAGCTGTTGTTCAGGGACACAAACCCACCATGTTACCTGTCACACCAGCATGGCGGAAGCTTCACCGCGGGGTTCAGCGAGCTGCCGGCTTCAAAGGGAGTAAATAAGCACGGCCCTGACACTGGCATCGTGCAGAAGAACAAAACCACGAGACCCTTCTATTTATATCTGGTGGTCCGCAGAAAGGCACAAATCCACATGGGAGGTGCAAAGCTGGATGCACAAATAATATCATATTCCCGGACAATGTTGAGATAACATTAGGGACAGTTTCGCATTTTTAAACATTCCAGTTTTATATAACATATGCTTAAGAGATTTTGGGGGGAAAAAATATAACATGCAACCACAGACTGTGCACACATTTCAATGATTAACTGAATGCTGTCTCGAGTGAGTTGTATCTGCACTATTTTCCTAGTTAGACTTCTACTAAATTAGAGCATTAGGAATTGCACATTTACAAATGCTACCCACTCAGAATAGTGTAAAATAGGCATCAACTGCCCTAAAAATCAGTGGTTGACTAGCAGTGGTGGTGTGTGTGCTGGCTATGAAAAAAGGATCACTTACATAATGTTACTGTAACCCGTTGAGTGATAGACAAAATCCTTGCACATGATATTATAGTATTTATATATTAATAATTTAACTGCATTTTAGAAACCAGAAACTCCGTAGTATAAAACGAAAGGCAGGTTTATGGCTGATTATTCCTTGTAGTGTGGACAAAACAGATTTCTCATGATGCATGTCAAACATAATGAAATAAAAATCATTTACTCCTGATGCAGATGGAAGCAATGTATCAATCCATGCGGCACAGCGGTAGAGTAGAGCAGCTGCCTTACAGCGCCAGAGACCCGGGTTCGATCCTGGTGGTGAATGTACAGAGTTTGTACGTTCTCCCTGTGACCGCGTGCGTTTTCCCCGGGCTCACCGGTTTTCTCCCACACGCCAAAGACGTGCAGGTTTGTAGGTCAACTGGCTTTGATAAAGATTGTAAATTGTCCCTAGTGTGTAGGATAGTGCTAGCGTGCGGGGTGATCGCTGGTCGGCACGGACTCGATGGGCTGAAGGGCTTGTTTCCCTGCTGTATCGTTAAACTAAGCTAAACGAAACAATACCCAGGTTCTCCTGATTTTGTTGGTATCTCCATCCTTGGAATAAATAGTTGATCATCCAGAGTTTACTGTAGTTCTGCATCTCCATTAAAGTGCCCTCTCAAACAGCCCCCTGAGCAACTCCACTCCATAGATACTCAAACAAATCTCATTCCACCGAGTGAAGGGATTTTCACACAATCTCATTTATCTTGAGACTGTGAACCCTAATTCTAAACTCACCAACCAGCGAAAGGAGCCTTTTGGCACCCGCTATGAATAATATAAAATTCTTACATGCCCTGGCAATGAGATCACAGCTCCTTCTTCTAAACCAGAGAATATAGACCCATTCTGTTCTACGCACTGTTACAGAATAAAGGGGCTATTCACTTTCACCTCGACCACTCTCTTTACGCTTCAGTCTTCTGGCTTCTTCTTGACAAAACCCAAACATTCAAGAAAGATCAGGCACTAAATTAAAACATCATAAATAAGGAAATAAATTTTAAAAGGCAATAATTTATAATTACATATTTCGTATCAATGGTCCATCCAGGACATGTAACCAAAAAAAACCAGTCTGCGATAAATAATGTTAAAACATCCACGAGAAGCTGCCCAGTAATGGAATTCATTAAAAGCTTCGTCCGTGAGAATATTGATTGAATGTTTCTTGGCGATTCAGTCTGCTGGGTTTACAGCTTAAACCATTCCAGCGTCTAATAAGCTAATCTGATATCTGCAATGGACAGAGTTTTTGCATTTCCATTTTCCATTCCTGTGTGCTCCTGTGTGCGAACCCTCCTTCTCGAACCTATATGGGGCCAAAAACGATAAAAATATATTATTTTAAAAGAAATGGACAAAGGAACAAGTCTTGTGTTTTACCCCAAGTGAACGATTCTAATCATGTTTTAAAAATTATTGGATGCTAAAAGAAACTGAGTGATATCCAACCCCGATGGCGGGAGGTGACATTTTGGTCTGAAGAAGGGTCCCGACCCGAAACATCACCCATCCTTTGCCTCCAGGGATGCTGCCTGACCTGCTGAGTTATGCCAGCACATTGTGTCTATCTTTGGTATAAACCAGCATCAGCAGTTCTTTGTTCTAACATTTTGATATGTCTCCTAATGGTTACACTGCAATTAAAAATATAATGCCAAATTAGAACTGGACAATAAATAAATAACTTCAGAAGGGAAAAAATGCAAATAAAAATCTACTTGCACATTACTGTGAATTTATTGTATTTATAAATTATCATATCGGCTTACAAAAATTGTCTTTCATTTTTGCTTCAAGTTAAGATATGTGAGATAGTTATTCAGCAGCTACATAGTTAGATTCAGAATAATGATGTTCTATATTGTATTACTGAAATAATTGAAGTTCATTCTTCTGGAGAATAAGTCCAAAAAAATAATAAATATATCCCAGACTTGTTCCATTTCAGTGCAGTACATTAAAATAATGGAGAGCGGACTGCACACTTTGGCAGTGGGTAATTGCGAAAAAAAAGCAGAGAATGACTTTATAAACTTCTGCAACATCATACAGGTTAAAGCACTTTTTAAAAATGAATAGAATAGCTGTATCTAAGGAGCGACAGTGTTGCAGCGGGTAGAACTGCTGCTTCGCAACGCCAGAGACCCGGGTTTGATCCAGACCTCGGCTTCGCTCCAGTTTCCTCCCATGTCCTAAAGACGTGTGAGCTTGTAGTTTATTTGGACCTCTGTAAATCGTCCCTAGTGTGGAGGGAGTGAAAGAGAAAGTGGAATAACATAGAACTAGTACTCTGAATGGGCACGGAACCTCTTTGTTGTGGAGGAAGCCATTTGGTATATGCTGGCTTTCCCCACAAACCTGTACGTTTTGTCCTTTCTAAATACTTATGTAATTCCCTTTTGAAAGTTAGCATTAAATCTGCTTTCACCAACTTTTTTAAGTCAGCTCGTTCCAGACCATGACAGCTGAATGTGTGTAAAAAGCAGTTAAAAAAGTAAACATTGTTAATGAGCTGGTTACAGTCTCACTTGCCAGTGGGAATAGTTTATCATTATTTTCTGCATAACTACTCAGAGTTCATAATTTTAAATCTCTCCAGAACATTCTCTGCTGCAGGAACACCCCAGGTTCTCTATTAACTGGTCCATTATATCTGCCAACCTTCCTCCTGTAGACTCTAGGCAAGTGTGGATGCAGATTAGACTCGATGGGACGAATGGCCTAATTCTGCTCCAATGATTTATGGACCTGCACTTCAGAGGAGCTCTAATTGATGTGATGTAGCCCCAGATTACACTTGGGTAGTTTATAACCAAATGATATGAACATTGAATTCTCCAACTTAAATGAACACTCCCCTACCTCCTCTCTCTCTCCCGTGCCTTCCAACCCACCTCGGGGCACACCCTTTTCTCCCACCATCTCCAACAGACACCTTGTTCCTTACTCCTCGTAAACCTAACTGCCATCCCCGATTCCCCCATTTCCCTGTTATTCCCCCCAACCCCGTCCCCTTCCACCCACATCCTTCCCTCCGGCTTTACATTTCACTTCCCTTCTCTCCATATCTGACAACCTTTTGTCTTTGTCACTTACTCCACTCATCTGCCAATCACACCCCACCCCCCCCCCCCCCCCCCACACCACCTGTATCCACCTATCACTTGTCAGGGTTTACCCTGCTCCCACCTCTCTTCTCCAGCGGTCTCCCTCCTATTCCATCAGTCTGAAAAATGGAGCTGGAGCAAAGGTTGTCTGTCCATTTCCTCCCCATCTGCTGCCTGACCTGCTGAGCTCCTCCAGCACTTTGCGTTTTGCTTGATGTACCTGCATGTTGTTATCAGGGATGTGTGCATCCCATATGGTCAGTTGAAGAGGTAAATTGGCATCAAGGACATTAGAGGTCTGCACAGTTTTTGCAGATGCCTCACAAACCGCATATCAAAAAGCCACTGGGGTTTGCATTTGTAGATGACTAATATGATGGGTTAAATCCTTGCACAACAGAAAGAGATGCTTTGCACAGATACATCTCAGAAAGCACAAGGTGAAAACTAAACTCAGAATGGCATTGCACATTATAAAAGGGTTCAGCAAAACTATTTAGGTTAGAGATACTGTAAGAAAATAACCGCAGATGCTGGTACAAATCGAAGGTATTTATTCACAAAATGCTGGAGTAACTCAGCAGATCAGGCAGCATCTCCGGAGAGAACGAATGGGTGACGCTTCTGGTTTAAACCGAAGATAAGACACAAAATGCTGGAGTAACTCAGCGGGGGAGACAGCGTCTCTGGAGAGAAGGAATGGGTGATGTTTCGGGTCAGACCATCAGTCTGAAGAAGGGTCTCGACCCAGAACGTCACCCATTCCTTCTCTCCGGAGATGCTGCCTGTCCCGCTGAGTGACTCCACCACTTTGTGTCTATCTTTTGTTTACACATATATAATCTGCAGTCAAATCAGACTAACCCAGAATTAGGACTGCCTGTGTATTCACTGCCTAGGTGAGGTCTGCCGTATTATTTTACTGGGTTGTATGCAAAACAAAGCATTTCACATGTGACGATAAAGTATCATTGAATTGAAGTATAATTGAATAAACAATTGTTTAAATGCCCGTAATCTTATCTTGAATTGTATGACTCAATTAGATGACGTAAAATATTTATCGTTCCGTTAGGATGCAAGTCTGTTTCATTCCAGTTGCTGCTGCTACACATTCCAACCATTGCACCCTGACTTAACACAGAGGGTGAGATCTCAGCAAACAGTATGCCCTGTAAAATACCTACCTATGCTCAGCTAACAGAACACATGCAAACTGCTACACAAACATCCTAACCTGTACGCTGAGAGTAACATTAAAGACAGACCAACAAACTCTTTTGTCTTTTCTCCGACACTCCTAGACTGAAAATCAGATTCCTACCATGGCCTGGTTGTAATTCTGCTGAATGATGCATTACAGCAGATTCCTTTCCTCGAGTCTGCATAACGCAGGAATGTAGGAATTTGAGTGGGCTATTTGGTCCGCAAGGTTTAGATTTAGGTTTATTATTGTCACGTACCAAGGTGCAGTGAAAGGCTTTGTTTTGCATGCTGCCCCCAACAGATCAGATCACACAACCCTGTATACATAAACACAATTCAAGAGAGAGCTAGATAGAGCTCTTAAGGATAGTGGAGTCAAGGGATAAGGGGAGAAGGCAGGAACGGGGTACTGATTGAGAATGATCAGCCATGATCACATTGAATGGCGGTGCTGGCTCGAAGGGCCGAATGGCCTCATCCTGCACCTATTGTCTATTGTCTAATACAAGTCAAACAATAGACAAAGCAAAGGGGAAGATATAGAGTGCAGAATATAGTTTTCAGCATTGTACAACATTGTAGCGCACCAGTTCCAGAGTCTACAATGGAGTTGAGGTGAATCGGACAGTACCCTTGCTTATGGAGGGGCTGTTCAGAAGCCTGTAAATAAACGAAAAGAAGCCTCATAGAGGCTGCATTTGAATCCTCTTCTAATCAAAGCGACCACTGGTAACACTACACATCCAAATTTCGTTCCCCATCCCTTAATTTGATCTATCTATATCAATTTATGAATTGGCCATTGCCTAGGTATTATGTAGACATCTGCAGATGCTGGCTTACAACAACAACAAAAAAAGTGCTGGAGTAACTCAGCGGGTCAGGCAGCATCTCTGAAGGGCATGAATAGGTGACGATTCAGGTCGGGACCCTTCTTCAAACTGCAGTCTTCAGTCTGGAGAAGGGTCCAGACCCGAAACGTCACCTATCCATGTCCCCCAGAGAAGCTGCCTAACCCGCTGAGTTACTCCAGAACTTAATCTTTTCTATGGGATAGGTATTGTTTGATATGTGTGAAAGAGTGGTCCTAATTTGCAGAAGTGTGTCTGTCCCACTTTACTCCTCACGCGCTTTTAATCTTTGAACAGTTTTGCCCCCAGTCGTAAACAAAAACAGACTTCATCCAATTACCTAACATTTCAGTCAGTCTGAAGGGTCTCGACGCGAAACGTCCCTATTCCCTTTCTCCAGAGATGCTGCCTGGCCCGCTGAGTTACCCCAGCATGTTGTGTCTATCTGGTGTAAACCAGCATCTGCACCTCCTTCCTACCCGCTTAACATTTGACAAGTGTAATTTTCATTAAAAATAGAATCGATTAAAAGTGACGGGTATATCGAATGAGCCGCCAGATGAAGTAGTTAAGGCAGGTACGATAACAGCATTTAAAAGACACTTGAACAGGTACATGGATAAGAAAGGTTAGGGGGGGTTGTGGGCTCAATGACACTGGCTTAGATTGGGCATGCTGGTCAGCATGAACGAGTTGGGCCGGGTGGCCTGTTTCCCATACTGTAAGGTTCTATAACACATATGTCAGTTTAATAACTGTTAAAAATGACTCCTCCACCTAAATTCCTAGCAATCACATATTTTAGTTTTAGCTTGGAACAGCATGGAAAATCTCATAGGTTTAGGTTTTGGTGACATGTACCGAGATACAGTGAAAGGCTTCGTTTTGCATCGGGCAGATCAGATAATACTATATCCAAATACAATCTATATAACATAGAACAGTAAAGCACAACAACAGGCCCTTCGGCCCATCATTTCTGTGCCAAACATGGTGCCAAAACCAACCCTTATCTGTCTGCACATAATCCGTGTACCTCCATTCCCTGCATATTCATGCACCTATCCAAAATAAGTTAAAAGCCACTATGATATCTGCCTCCACCACCAACCCTGGCAGCGTGTTCCAGGCACCCACCACCGCCTATGTAAAACACTTGCCCCTGACACCAATGTAATCAAGTCAAACTCTTTTTGGTCATTTAATTGGTGGAATACAGGTCGGTCTGTGCTGCTGTGGACACTGTGGTAGATTCCAGTCGCTCCAGCACTCCCTCACAACCCAACACATCTCTCCTCAGAAAGACACAAAGTGCTGGAGTAACTCAGCGCACCAGGCAGCGTCTCTGGAGAACATGGACAGGAGACGTTTGGCAACACCACCTATCCATGTCCTCCAGAGCTGCCGCCCTGACCCGCCGCGCTGCTCCAGCACGCTGGGTTTTGGTCAATATCTGCTCTGCCAAGGCCATTGGAGTCTCGTGTCTGAAGAAGTGGTCCATACCCGAAATGTAACCTATCTGTGATCTCCGGGGATGCTGCCCTGACCCGCTGAGTTACTCCAGCACTTTGTGTCTTTTTCTTTTGTAAACCAACATCTGCGGCTCCTCGTTCTCTACATCTCTCCTAAGAGGTGCGACAAGGGGGAGAGGGTGAGAGAGGAGAGGGTGAGGGGGGAGAGGGTGAGGGGGTGAGAGGGTGAGGGGGGAGAGGGTGAGGGGTTACTATTGTTCTGTGGGTGGGGAGGTCTCACCTGTGCAAGGGGTTCTGTGGGTGGGGAGGGTCTCACCTGTGCAAGGGGTTCTGTGGGTGGGGAGGTCTCACCTGTGCAAGGGGTTACTGCAGGGCAGTTTCACGCCGCGTTGTGGATGCCCACACCGATGCCCCGTTGTGCCAGCTTCTGCCGGCTGCTCTGTACCGCTTCCATGGCCCGCCGGTTCTGATACTGCACCATGCCCAGGGTGATCAGGGCGTTCCAGCCAGCGTCCTGGGGACACCTAAAGTCCAGCTCCCTCCTGTCCGTCATCACCACCGTGAAGTACACATACTTCCCCTTCCTCTCCACGCTGTCCACCGTCTTCATGTCGTTGAAGCGGAGCTGCTTGGCTCCGTTGCCGTTGGCCTCCGTCTGGTGTTGGGACAGCTCCAGGTATTTCCTGGGACGCAGCAGAAAGAGACCTTCCTCGGTCAGGACACAGTGTTTCTTCTTCCACAGTTGCAGCAGACCCTCGCTCCTCTTCTGTAACACCCCTTCCTTCATCACCTCCCCACTCCTCTCCTGCATGCTGCCTGGCCCACTGCTGGGTGCTTGAGAGAGAGAGAGAGAGAGAGAGACAAGTTCTTGATCTTGTGGAGCAAGATCTCAGCAGCAAGTGCGTCCTTCTTCCTGCTTGCAGCCTGGATTTCAGAGCCCCCCTCTCCCCTCCACCTTCCTCTCCCACCTCGCTCTCTGCTCCCACCAACCGGCCTCCGGAGGAACTGCGGCCCCGCTCTCCACCACGTTGTAAAAGCTCCAACCTCGTTAGAAACAAAGGGCAGAGGAGGAAACTAGAAATGGTGACCTTTCTGTGCAGGACCTCCTCCACTATCAGAGTGCGGTCAAACGCAAATTGGAGGAACAGCACCTCATATTTCGCTTGAGCAGTTTACAGCCCAGCGGTATGATTTTGATTTCTCTAACTTGAAGTAATCCCTGCACCCCCTCTCTCTCTCTCTCTCTCCCCTCCCCCCTCCCCCCACACCCTCACCCCCACCCCACTCATCCTACTCGTTTCATTGTCTCCTAGTGAGTTTTACTGTTTGTAACCACTCCTCATCACCTTTCCCACCTTTCCTTGGATCATCGATGCTGGCTTTGATTTGTCTTTTTGCATATCTTTCGTTTATTTGTTCTATGTAGCTTAACTTGGTTCCCTCTCCCCTGACTCTTCAGTCTGAAGAAGAGTCTTGACCCAAAACATCACCTATTCCTTTTCTCCAGTGATGCTGCCTGACCTGCTGAGTTACTCCAGCATCTTGTGTCTTACCTGTCTATCTTTAGCCTCGACATAGTGAGTAGCTTGAAAGTGAAAGGCAAAAATGATTGATGGGGAAAAATAGTATCAGAGGTAAAAACAAAGCTAATTGCGGTATCACAGAGGGGTGAAGAAGGAAGGGTAGGAGGTGGAGAGGAATATAATTTAGTCATTTCCTAAATGTTTCAGCCTCTGAATACATAAAGCAAATCCTCAAAACACTGAGGACTCACAGCACCTGTGAAAAGAGAAATAATGCATGTCTCAGTGACACACACAGCGTACAGCACGGAAAACCTTTGGCCCATCTCGTCCATGCAGATCAGGTTGCCGGCTTGAGAGCGTTCTAATTGCCTGCGTCTGGCCCACAATCCCTTAAATCGTTCCTATCCACTTGCAATCCTATCCAAATGTACTTTAAATGTGGTAATTGTATCTTCCTCAACAACTTTCTCTGGCAGCTCGTGCCATGCACCCACCACCCTCTGTGTGAAAAAGTTGTCCCTCATGTTCCTATTAAAGCTCTGCCCTCTCACCTTAAACCCATGCCCTCTACTTCTAGATTCCCTTACTCTAGGTAAAATATTCTGTGCATTAACCCTATTTATTCCCCTCATGATTTTATAGAGGTGAATAAAATTTCATAAATTTAAATTGCATACACTATAAGATCACTCTTTGTCCTCCTGCGCTCCAAGGAATAAAGTTCCAGCGTGCCCAACCTCTCCCTGTAGCTCAGGCCATCGAGTCCTGGCAACATCCTCGTAAATCTTCTGTGCAGTATTTCCAGTTTAATGACATCTTTCCTAAAGTAGGGTGACCAAAACTTAACACAATACTTTTGTATTGAGAAATGCTTTTCTCTTTTACCTTAAACCTATGTTCTCTAGTTTTAGACCAAAACCAAAAGGCTATAAAGTGCCCAGTCAGAAGAAGAGCTATCGTTCCTCAAGTTTACATTGTCCTTGTAACAGCGCAGGAGTTATGTAATTAATTAGCAGAGCAATGAGGTGTAAGGACCGTCTAACCACATTTAACCTGGTCTCAACCTAGCAGATATTCGCTTTGTCCTTTCCATCCCTCCCACCATTTCTGCAACTAATTTGCTTTTCTCCCTTCCCCAGTTCTAACTAAGTGTCTTGACCTCAAACATTAACTCTATTTCTGTTCCCACTAATGCTGCACGATCTGCTGGGCACTTCTACCAACTGAAGCCTGACACCTACTACTTTGATTTCATTTAGTTTATTGTCACGTGTACCGAGGTACAGTGAAAAGCTTTTTGTTGCATGCTAACCAGTCAGCAGAAAGACGATACGTGACTACAATCCACAGAGTACAGATACAGGAAGTGTAAGATAAAGTCCAGTAAAGTCTGATTAAAGACTAAAGTCCGAGGGTCTTCAATGAGGTAGATTGTAGCTCAGTAGGGAAGAAAATGTCCCTGAATCTGGAGGTGTGCATTTTCACACTTCTGTACCCCTTGCCTGATGGGGGAGGGGAAAAGAGGGAGTGACCGGGGTGAGGCTGGTCCTATGCTGGTGACCTTTCCGAGGTAGCATGAAGTGTGGATCGAGTCAATGGAAGGGAGGTTGGCTTGTGTGATAGTCTGGGCTTCGTACACAATTCTCTGCAATTTCTTGTGGTCTTGGATGGAGCTGTCCCCAAACATGCTGAGATGCATCCTACAAACCTGAAAGACCCAAGCATCCATGCACATTGGAAGCCAGAGTAAACAGCAAAGTCCCCAGCAGCCCAATTGTTTTGGGTGTGATGCAGGATGTCCACAAAGTGTTCTGAGGTCTGGATTCTAAGCTCAGATCGAGGTCAACCATGACACCATGACCACAGTTAATCTGGCTCAGTTTCAGAGGGATGGGCTCAGCAGTCAGAGACATAACCTTCTTGCATACAAATAAAATTGCAGATTTGTGGAAAGGGGCAGGATTTTCATTTAATGTCAAACTTGGAAAGGAATGGCAAGGTGGTTGTTTGTAGGGCAAACTGGCAAAATTGGCAGATGTGTAGGAAGGAATAACAGATACTGGTATATACCGAAGAGACACAAAATGCTGGAGCAACTCAGCGGGTTTGGCAGCATCTCTGGAGAAAAGAATTAGATGACGTTTTAGGTCGGAACCCTTCTTCTGACTGTTGGCCGATGAAATTTAATTTGGAGGAATGAGAACCTGATGAATTTTGGAAGGAAAATGAGAAGCAACATAAACAAAATGGTAAAGGGTGTGCAGGGAGACAGGGGACCAAGGAGCTGCATTTATAAATCTCTGAAGGAGTTGGCATGAATTGATAAGCTGTTAAAAGACTAAATAGGATAAGGCTACGGAGACACAAGAGTAGAGCTACCTTGAGGAAGATAGTCTGAAGGGTCTCGACCCGAAACGTCACCCATTCCCTCTCCTAGATGCTGCCTGACCTGCTGAGTTACTCCAGCATTTTGTGATGCGTTCAAGAGTAGAGCTAAATCATTAAACAGCCCTGGCTAGACTTCATTTGTGCTATATCTTAGGAAAGCTGTCAAAATCTTGGACATGGTGCAGAGGTTAAATGGAATTCATAAATGCAGAGGATGATGTTCCACGTGGATTTTAAGAAAATATTTGACATATCCCATTAAAAGGTTGTCTAACAAAATTGGTTTGCAATCAATAGAAAGGTCAGGCTTGATAAAGAATTTACCTTTAAAGGACATAAAGTAGTCATTTGTGGTGGTTTTACTGATTAGAAGATAGTAGATTGAGAGACCTTAATCACATCATCTAGGGTCTATTCCTGACGTCTGGTGTGGAGTTTGAATGTTGTCCCCATGAGCATGTTCATTTCCTCTGGGCACTCCTTCCCACAACCCAAAGACAGGCAGGCAGTTAGGTTAAGAGCCGCTGTGGGTGAGGGATGGAATCTGGGAGAGGTTGATGGGAATGTGGGGAGAATAAAATGGGATGAGTGGAAATAGGTGCTCGATGGTCAGTACAGACTTGGTGAGCCATTGGTGCCTGATATTGTGATTTATGGTGTTATGATTAATGATTGAGATTTGATTTATGTAGAGTAGTCTTAGGAAAACAGAAATTAGTTATGGTCCAGTGCCAAATGTGCTTGCAATTGACACATGGGAGATCCAACAGCATTTCAATAAGTTTTTAATTCTTTGAAGTGTAGCTCTTATTCCCATAATTTCACCCATATTGACATTCTACCGGCAAGCCACTCAAAAAGCTGTGCTGCCTCACAACACTGACCCAAGCGCTGCTCATTAGCTTTCATCCAGTATTTAAATTTATGCAGGCAATAACTAGTGCAGGCTAATTTCTCCATGTTACTTTGCATGCACATTACAAGCAAGTCTGCATGGTAGAAGTAGATACCAAACAGTTGTAATACTGACATTCAAAACCAGCTGACATCCTGCTAAGACCAGCGACCAGCAATCAATTTGCATTACAAGCTGCCTAAAGTAGTCGCTAACACTATTACGTGTTTTAATTCCCTTCCATGGAATCTAATTGGCACAGGCCACAATGGCATTCAGACTCAATGGGCCAAATGTTTTTAATAACTTTCCTTCTTCAGATCTTTGATCTACTGAAGACTCAAAAAGAGTACAGATTCTACTATCTTTGAAATGTGTAGCAAGGTTTTACATGTGGTTAATTAGGCTCTGGCAATTCAAGTGGAACATTAGAGCAGGCCATTCAGCCCCCTGGACGAAACCATCTCACATAGACTGTGCTCTATCTCTAACTGAATTTCATGAATAGAAGCTAGGGAGGGGATTAAACCACATCCTATGAGGTTTAACGCTTGGAAAATCACAGCCATTGATTAATAAATAATTTGTAACAAGCAAACTATTTCATAATTACTATTAATACTGTCCAATCTCACTGTGGTATAATTTTACTGGCACTTGAAGCAGCCTTCATATTTAAGGCTCAAAGAATTACTGTTAAATTGGATAATTGGCTTGGTAATAAAAAGCTGACAATAAATAGCAATTGACAGCAATGTGAGGTTTAGGGATTTGATCCAAATGTACTATATATATATAACAGATGTGTTCCACTGCCATCTGAGCTGGATATTATTTGAAGAGACTATGACTAATGAAGCAAATGGTTGAGAACACCACACACATTCACTGAGAATGTGCCCAGTTAAGAGAGTAACATTGCAGCATGCCCCAGAGCCAAAAAAAAAAAGCACCAAGTTGTTAGGACAGCCTGCTTTCAGGGAGAAAATTAATTGCAGAGCTTTGGATCATGCCTGCTGGCAGACATTGCCGTCAACGGCAGAGCACTTGAAGTTAGGAAAGTTGAAGGAGTCAAAATTAGAGTAAATGTGTAGGAAGGAACTGCAGATGCTGGTTTACACCGAAGAAGACACAAAATGTTGGAGTAACTCAGTGAGACAAGCAGCATCTCTGGATAGAAGGAATGGGTGACATTTCAGGTCGAGACCCTTCTTCAGACATAGTCAGGGGAGAGGGAGACACAGAGATAAGGAAGAGTAAGGTGTGAAAACGATACAAAGGAGATGAGGGTTAAGGGCCATGCAGAATACATAATTGTTAACTAGGAGAAGGTGATAAAAAGCAGAGATAAAATTTAACCAGGTATAGTCAGACTAGTTGGAAAACTAGGAGGGGGGCGTTATGGATAGAGGTTACTTGAAGTAGGGTTACTTGAAGTAGGAATTAACGGGTCCTTTTCAGAATGACAGGCAGTGACTGGGTGCCGCAAAGCTCAGTGCTGGAACCCCAGTTATTTACAATATATATTAATGATTTAGACGAGGGAATTAAAGGTAACATCTCCCAATTTGAGGATGGCACACAGCTGGGTGGCAGTGTGAGCTGTGAGGAGGATGCCATGAGACTGCAGGGTGACTTGGATAGGTTGGATGGGCAGATGCAGTTTAATGTGGATAAATGTGAAGTTATCCACTTTGGTGGCAAGAACACGGCAAATTATTATCTGAATGGTGTCAGATTAGGAAAAGGGGAGGTGCAACGAGACCTGGGTGTCTTTGTGCATCAGTCACTGAAAGTAAGCACGCAGGTACAGCAGGCAGTGAAGAAAGTAAATGGCATATTGGCCTTCATAACGAGGATTTGTGTATAGGAGCAAGGAGATCCTACTGCAGTTGTGCAGGGCTCTGGTGGGACCACACCTGGAGTATTGTGTGCAGTTTTGGTCTCCTAATTTGAGGAATGACATTCTTGCCATTGAGGATGTGCAATGGAGGTTCACCAAGTTAATTCCCGGGATGGCGGGACAGACATACGATGAAAAAATGGAACGGCTGGGATTGTATTCACTGGAATTTAGAAGGATTAGAGTGGATCTTAAAGAAACAGAAAAAATTCTTAAGGGATTGGACAGGCTAAATGCAGGAAAAAATTCCTGATATTGGGGGAGTCCAGAATCAGGGGTCAGTTTAAGAATAAGGGGTAGGCCATTTAGGACTGAGATGAAGAAAAACTTTTTCACCCAGAGAGTTGTGAATCTGTGGAATTCTCTGCCACAGGAGTGGAGGTCAATTCACTGGTTTTCAAGAAAGTTAGATTTAACTCTTGGGGCTAATGGAATCAAGGGATATGGGGAGAAAGCAGGAACGCGGTACTGATTTTGTATGATCAGCCATGATATTGAATGGTGGTGCTGGCTCGAAGGGCCAAATGGCCTACTCCTGCACATATTTTCTGTTTCTAAGTTAGAGAAGTCAATATTCATACTGCTGGGGGGGTAAGCTGCCCAAGCGAAATATGAGGTGCTGTGCCTCCAATTTGCACTGGGCCTCAATCTGGCAGTGGAGACAGCCCATGACAGAAAGGTCAGTATAGGAATGGGAGGGGTTGTTAAAAGTGTTTAGCAATTGGGAGATCAGAGGTTTAGGCGGACTGAGTGGAGGTGTTCAGCGAAATGATCAGCGAGCCTGCGCTTGGTCTCGCCGATATATAGTCCACACCTGGAACTGCGGATACAGTAGATAAGGTCGGAGGAGATCCAAGTGAACCTCTGCCTCACCTGAAAAGACTGTCGGGGTCCTTGGACGGAGTCGATGGAGGAGGTATAGGGACAGGTGTTGCATCTCCTGTAGTTGATGGGGAAGGTGCTGGGTTGGTGGGAAGGGACTAGTTAACCAGGGAGTTGTGGAGAGGAACGGTCTCTGCGGAAAAGGGTGGAGATGGGAAGATGTGGCTCGTGGCGGGATCCCATAGGTGGTGAAAATGTCGGAGAATTATGTGCTGTATGCGATGGCTGATTGGGTGAAAGGTGAGGACTAGGGGACTCTGTCCCTGTTGTGACTGGGGGGAGGGGGAGAAAGAGCAGAGCTGTGGGGTATCGAGGAGACCTGTGTGGGGGACTCATCTATGAAAAGGGGAACCCCTGTTCCCTAAAGAATGAGGACATCTCAAGATGTACAGATATGGAACCCTTAATCTTGGGCGCAGAAATTAGAGTAATTCAGGCATCAGGGAAGTTAGTGGGAGACAAAGTGCTAGAGTAACTCAGCGGGTGAGACAGGGTCCGAACGCAAAAGGCTCCAGAGACGCTGTTACTCCAGCACTTTTTTCTGGTAAAGCAGCATCTGCAGTTATTTCTTTCAATGTTACTGGGGGGTTTTAGTATAAGCCCAGAGCAGGATCTGAAACAATGTGAACTTTAAAGATGGCACAGGTCAGAGGTAGTGAAGCTGGAATCTTACCGTGCGGACTTTTTCCGTTAATTTTGATTTCTTGATAATAATGTCAAAACATCTGGAAAAACTGCAGATAGTAAAAATAAAAACCTGGAAATACTCAACTAACATCTGTGAAGAAAAATGAGTCAATGATCTTTCTGATGTAAAGGTCATTAACGTCCTGTAAATAGAAGCACAGCTAAAAGATAAACCTCGAGGCATATTCAGATTCATTACCTTTGAGAATATTTTCACTTTGGAAAAAGAACAATATCCCATTACATTTACGATCAACACAGGATCCAGTGGGTGCAGAAATGTAATTTATCTTTGCAAGGCAACATGTACTGAATCATCTATTTGGCAATTAAATTAGTTAGGCTGCCAGTTGAAGGACTGGATTTGGAGAAATATTTAAAACTTATTCTCTGGCAAGGCAATATCCAGTGTGCTATTTTCAGATGTATAGACTAGGTGAGCTCAATGCTGAAATGCCACTGTAACAAGACAGAGGATTAGGAGCAATTTAGAACTTAGTAGAAGTGGATCTAAAGGTTGATTAAGCGAGCAAAGGTGCACTAAGAATAAGCTGGCAAAGAATACACAAGTAGAGTGTAAAGGTTTCTACAAACATGTAAAAAATAAAGATTAATGAAGACAAATGTAGACACGTTATAATAATAGAATTTACAACAAAGATAACAAAGCAACCCATTTCGACTAAGCGCTTTGGATATTACCCACATCCCAAATATGAACTGATGGGTTAATTAGCTAATACTAATTAAAATTAATCATTAATACGAGTTGCAAAAAGTTGTGCATAGAAAGGCATCTGCAACAGAATAAGTTGCAGGGATACAGGCAAATAGAGGGATACAGGCAAACTAAATTATCCCTACAGTAGAAACAGAGAACTGAAGATGCTGATTTATCCAAAAGGCACAAAGTGCTTGGGGGGCCCCTCTCTGGAGAAAAAGGATGGACGACATTTCAAGTCGGGACCCTTCTTCAGTCGGTGGGTGTAAAGATTTTATGGGAATGTGGTGAAAATAGGGCTCAGGGAAAATTTGTGCGTGAAGAGCATTGCCTTGTGAGCCAAACTAGATGGGCTAAGTGGCCGCCTGGCACGAGGAAATATGATCAAAGGTCTTTAGTTGGATACTTGACTTTATCTTGCACCTCATATGCTGCCTGCTCTGCTGTGTATTTTTCATTTATTAATTTAGGTTTTCAACAGATGCAGTATTTTCTTTTTTTTTTAGCAGAAATAATGATTGTGCCTGGTACAGGCAGAATGTTACCAAGTTCATATTTAGAGGATAGAGATACAAAGACAGCATTGAATATTAAGGAACATGTTTAGAGATACAGCATGGAAACAGGCCCTTCGGTCCATTGAATCCACGGTGACCATCATTCACACTAGTTCTATGTTATCCCACTTTCTCATCCACTCCCTGCAGTCGGGGCAATTTACAGAGGCCAATTAACTTACAAAATGCACATGCCTTTGGGATGCCGGTGGGCACTCAGTGGAAACCTACACAGTCACAGGGAGAACGTGCAAACGTACAGACAGCAGAAGGCAGGATCGAACAAGGTCTCTGTGCTGAGGCGGTAGCTCTACCAACTATGCCACCCACGATAAAACATGGTCTCAACAATGCATTTTTGGGAAGGTCAAAAATTAAGCTCCAGCTCAGATTGCAAAACACCTAATGTAATTTCAAACACCAACAACGGAGGGAATTGTTGGTAACTGGAACTAGAATTTGTGGCTGTGGTGAAAAGAGTGAATCAAACCTTCCCAACATGTAATGGTGGAAATTCCTGCTCCTCCACAAACAGTGTGACACAGAAGCAATGGACTGGTAGAAACAGGGTGGTGATAAGTGTGAGCTGGGTAATGATGTATTAATGGTAAGATCACACTTTAAGTATTGTGTTCAGTTTTGGTTACTGCTAGAGGAAGGATATCATTAAGCTGGAGTGCGCAAAGATGATATAGGTCGATGTTGCCAGGAATTGAGGGGCTGAGATATTGGGAGACGTTGGAGATATAGTGCAGAAACAGGCCCACACTGACCAGCGATCCCCGTACACTAACACAATCCTACACACACTAGGGACAATTTACAATTTTTACCAAAGCCAAATTAACCTACAAAGCTGTATGTCTTGAGTGTGGGGGGGGGGAACGGGGGGACAGGGGGGACCGGAGCACCCAGGGAAAACGTACAAACTCCATACAGACAGCACCTGTAGTCAGAATTGAACCTGGGTCTCTGGCACTATAAGGCAATGACTATTGCCCCAAGAATCTGTACAGTATGACAATGAAATAGAGAGCCAAACTCAAGTTACACACAGAGGAAACAATTCAAGGCAGAGATATTAAGAATCTGATCCTTACACATTAAAACTCAAAGTCAAGTATTTTTCCTAAAACACAGAACTGTCCATTTGATTAATACCCAAGCAGAACTTATCCTTTATATTTATTACTTTTTAATTTTATCAAATTGGCTCAGACCATCAAGCCACCTTAACAGGAAGATTTTTAAATTAAAACATTAAGTCAAATTAGTTAAATTTTACTGAGTTGGCCAATGTGACTTTTGACAAAGCAAGATATCCGACCAAATCAGGAACTCGTAACAATGAATATGACAACTATATACAAATATAATTTATTTAACTCCAGTAATCGGAAAGTAATCATTGCTCAATTGAGGGCAAGAACGTCCACAAAAGGCAAACAAATGTGATTTTTATGATGCAGCAAATGTAAAAATCAGTGAGCTGAATGAATAGCTGAGCGCCGGGTCTGAAATCATGTTGTGACTAGTATATAATACACCACACAAGTTGGACGAGTAAGAAAATCCGAAAATACTAGTTTTTATTCACAACCCAAGTGGCACAGCAGGACCTTTCATGTGACGGTTAAGCTATGTTGTTCACAATCTCACATTAAAACAAATGAACAAAACCATAGCATAATTAAGCAAACATGTATGAACAGTACAGATGGTTGGACATATTGTAAACCTATTAACTACTCTGCAACTCCATTATTAGAGCAAGCCACATTTTTCAATGCGTCTCCCAGAAGGTAACTCACTGGAACTACGTGTTTTTACAGGAACACGAGTAATGAAGGCACAGCTAGTGTAAGCACAGACATGTTGCACAATTTTATTTCTATAATTTTGTATAAAGTCCACATTACACTCATCCAGCTACAAAACAAATCTTTCCACAGTATTATATATTTAGACAACAGAGCTGAAGAAAAGATTAATTACTTTGGTTGATTGTTCTCCAGCAAGATATTTCTCAACAAATATTGGTCTCTGTATTTTGCTGTTCCTAAAGTCAATGGTGGTGCCTCTAACAAGTTAATTTTGAAGAACCCAAATTCTTTAGCACTGGAATGACAAATTTTGGGACTTTTATAAACTCCATTTCATCAACAACCAATTTTTTAAAAAAACAATGCAAGAGTACCAACCATATTCTGAACTGGCTGATTTAAGGGTTCATGATTAACCAAAAAAATGTTAATTGAAATTTGTCCTACCAAGAAAATACAAAACATTATAAGGCTGTTAAGTAACTATTAGTTGTTTATAGTAAGCCAGTACAGTGCAGTTGTTCAAGGCCACATAAGCAGGCTTCACTGCTGCTTGCACTCAGAGGGTGGGTTTGGATCCTTCTGTTGAGAGAGAAGAGCAAATGAGAATTGGCAGAAGCAGACATGGCTTGGAAAAAGTATCTGCAGCACTCCATACATTATTTTGTTCTCCAGCTATCATATCTAGTTCAAGTATCCACATTGGAATTAAATTTGCATACTTCAAAAATGATTAGTGACATTAAAGAAACTTGATGTAGAACATGGTACACAGGAGAGCTTTCAGCCTTCGATGCCTGTAACTATGTTAAAGTAGTCCAATCTGTTTGGACATGGCCCACATCACTCCATTCCCTGCCTGTTCATGTGCCTGTCTAAATGCTTCTGTTCATAATCCACTGCATTGTGTTTTGGGGAAATGGGTGCTGAAAAGTAGGATAACATCCTTTATCTACGTACATAGGTCCACGTGAATATGTTTTCCAAACAGGAACACTGGGACAGGAGGATTTTACATCACAAACCATGTTGTCAAATATACACCGTCGTAGCCCAGGAAGCCATTGTGCATCACAGGCTCTTTGAAAAAATGCGAGGCAGATGATCAAGGTCAAACCGAACAAAACAAGCCTGTATATTCTGTGATGCTTAAGAAGTGTAGTTCCAATTTCCCGGTCACATGGACATCGATCAGACTTAAATCTTAAATTGTTGGCACTTTATTCTGCTTCACGTCCAGAAATTATAAGATCACAAAAATAAAAAAACAGTCAATATTTTGGATACATTGGCAGACCGAGAATCTGGAACTTTAAGTCACACGCATCACGATTTTATGAATTCCAAATCTATTTCATAAAGTCAAACAGCATGGAAACAAGGCCTTTAGCCCAGCTCGCCCATGCTGACCAGGATATCTATCCAAAGTAGATCCATTTACTTGCATTTGGCCCAGGTCTCTCATCCTTTCCTCTCCATGTACCCTTTGGCACATCACTGGTCACGGGCCTTCAATTTGAATAACAACCATTCAGTCCCACCCTGATTTCTCCCACCAAGCCAATTTTATATTCTTGACTGCATTTGATAGAACCTTCCAGACTAGGCTACCATGTGAGACCTTGTCAAAAGCCTTGCTTAAGTCAATGCAGACTTGTAACACGCTGCCTTTGTTAATCCTCTTTGTCATCCCTTCAAAAAAAGTTAGACAATTTCCCATGCATAAATCCATGCTGACTGTCCCTAATCAGTCCTTACTTTGCCAAATGTTGGTAGATCCTGTCTCCAAAACCCCTCCAGTAGTTTTCCAACCATCAGTTAGTCTCATCAGCATCTTGTTCCTTGGCTTGGTCCTTGTAGCCTTTCTTCAAGGCCAATCTCCAGTCTTCTGCTACTTCACCCGTAGTTAAAGATGATGCAAATATCTCAGCCAGGCCTCCTTCAATTTCTACCTGGCTCTCTGCAATGGCCTAGAATATAATTGATCAGGCCACAGGGATTTATCCAACTTTATGCTTCATAACCTCCAGCACCTCTGTGTAAATTGAATATTTTCGAACACGTTGCTGTTCATTTCCCTTAATTCTTTGGATTCAATGACCTTCTCTATGATAAAGACAGATGAGAAAGATTTAACCCCCAAATCCCCTGCGATTCCACACAGATGACCACATTGACAGCGGATGTATTCTCTTCCTTGTTATTTCTTTGCTCTCAATAATCTTGTAGAATATTTGAGTTCTCCTTTAGCTTAGCTGCCAAAGCTATTTCATGTCCTCTTTTTGCCCACCTGATCTCCCAGCTGCCTTTCTCTGACAAAACGTCTATTCATTAACAGCGCCTCAATACTCCTCGCCAACCAGCTGGGATTCAGTGAATCTCTTTCAGATAAGAGATGTAAGAGTATGTCATACTCTTATCAGGGCGATCAAGAGGGCAAAATGATGTGTTAAATGAATGAAGGACAAAATGCTGGAGTGAGTCAGCACGTCAGTCTGAAGAAGGGTTCTAACCATGTTCTCCAGAGATGCTACTCGGTTCGCTGAGTTACTCTTAACACCAAGTGCTTTTTTGTAAACCAGCTGTTCCTTGTATCTATGTGTTAAATGAATATGATGTACTGGGACATATTCATATTATAACAAAAGAGATCCTGCAACCCTTATCTTCACTCGAGAAAGAACGTTGTCCCTGAACTCTCACTTTCAAAGGCCTCCCACCTACCAGGCGTCACTTCACCTGCAAACAGCCTCTCCCAATCAACCGTTGCAAGTTCCCATCTAATTCCTTTACAATTTTGCCCTGCTCCAATTTAGGACTTTAATATGTAGACTAGTCTTAACTTTCTCAATAACTATTTTAGGTTTTGGGTTAACACCCTGCGCTATCATCTAGATTTTTTTCCAAGTATTGGGAGTGAAGACAATATTGAGCACAGCAAGCTGAAAATTCCACCGCAATATTTATCTCAACTACAGTGAGCTTTGTGCTAAAATGAACAGAATTCACCCAACCATGGTCTTTTGTGGTTTCATTCTCTCTGCATTAGACAGCTTCAATAGTAAGCATCACCACTGTCATTAGTTGATAAAGTAAATGGAGCAGAATACTTGGATAAGCAGAGGTAAGTAAAATATCTACGTGCCAGATGATAGCTCTCACAAATTGACTGAAGAATTGCCATGGTAGTGTGTCCATAAATCTGCAGCTTGAAACGAGTCCAGAACTGCAGTTTTAAATAAATCTAAACTCCATTAGATTGTGCCATCCTTCCAACATTGTGTTCACTGATCCCGCTTCCTAGCCCAGCAATACTTCCTAAATACTTCGTCACTGATTGTGGCAATTTTATTGAACTATTGTACTTGGTGTTCAGGCAATTCTATTGCACTATTGTACCCGTGGTGTTCAAGCATTTCATTGCACTTGAAACCCATAAGTTATGGCCAAAATGTAAAACTTACTGTGCCACACCAAGATGTCTTAATTTCCTAATATCTTATTTCATTTTTTGGGTGGGTGGGTGTGGGAATGGAGGGGGGAGGAATTGGGGTACAGTTCGGCAGGGGAAAGGCGAGATAGATAGTCAGATCTTAGTGGAGAGTAATGACTAATCATTCAAATCACTTGCTTAAAAATGTTTAAGTCATTTGAAGTTGAGGTGACAGATTATGTAAACCAGCAAACAAACGTAAATAAAATTAAAAGTCAATTGCTCTGTATTCTCTCAAATCTATAACAATTCCTTCCTGCAGTGCCAATATTATTTGATTAAAATGTGATTATGCTTTGAAAGCAGCCACAAACACATCCCAATTTAATGCCTGCATGGTCTCCATGTTTAACTAACGTAGTTATGAGTTTTATCTTCTGACACCATAGACAACTGATACAGCCTTGTGGATCAATCTGCTGTAAGCACATATGGCCAATATATTGTTCAGCTCCTCTTCATCTCACCACCTAGCAGTATCAAGCAGGGTCCTCTTCAGTGGCAATCCAAGTTCCATCTCAAACACCAGAACTTACACAAACTCCACGAAGCAACATATATTTTTTTATCAATTTAGCCCTGTACAATACAGGGGCATCAAAAAAATAATGGTGAACTTGGGATGATCAAACACATTGGAGAAGATTACTACAAAGCATTTGAACTTGTACTTGAAATATAGGCAGTCAGTGAAGATTTAAAGTCCTCAAAAACCATTCTTCCATATTCAATTTCTCCAATTTCTAAAGCAGCTCATAGATCAACACATTCAATCACTTCTATACAAACTTACACAGCACGCAAAATATCCAGGTGAATAATAAAAGTGTTTTTTGAACTTGTATCTCACTGCAGTAATTATGCCGGATTGGATTGAAAATTAGGAATCAGTCAAAGCGTTGACAGTTACTGCAGCAAGAGTAGGATTAAGATGTCACTCACTAATTAGTACTTGACAAAAGCATATAGAATAAGTTAGTTGAGGTATTATGTAATAAAGATCAGCAAAGCCTTACCTACTAGGGGTAGGGTTATTTCTAGCCATCATTTAAACCTAGTAAGGAAAAATTCAAAGAGCAGCTGACATGAAAGTACATGACTTGAAACTAATTTAAACGTTCAAATTCCAAATTAAAACCACACTAACAATTTAAGTATAAGCCAAATCTACATAGTTTCTCAACTGTTAAAATAATCTCAATGTAAAGGTAAATTGTGTTACACTATAAAAATATTAACTTCCAAGCTTAATATCATAATATAGATAAACCTCAAAGGTTTGATCTGGACCTTTTTGGAACATTATGTACCATTTAAAATAATTTAATCCTCTAACTACAAGTTCTAGCAGTTAGGCAATGCAGACGTGGTTATATACACACATATCATTGCTCGTTCTGCCCCACAATGTAAACCCATGCCAAATCTTTCAAAATGCTCTAAGAATGGGAAGAAATGTTTCTTTGACATGGGTGTCCTGGGTACATGGAGAAGCTAAGGGCAAAGCAGTTTTACACTGATGTCATTGTCATGATGAAAGCATCAAGTGCACAAATGACCATGCAGCCTGTTTTAACTGCAGAGGAGGATTTGGAAATCTTCCAGCTTCAGGAAAAGCTCCAAACTGCTGCCAGGAAACACCACCTGAAGGGAAAATAATTTGGGTACTTCACTAAACAAAGATATATTCCCCAATGGATTTCCATGGACAACACTAAGGTTTAATTCTTTGCTTTAAAACCATCTAGGTGACAAAAACCCCCCCTTTTAGAATATGAATTAGATGCTCAATTGTTACAAACTAATTTTTCCTTTGCCACCATTAAACATCCCAATGACTTCATGTTTAAATAATATAACCCCCAATTTCTCAAAATCACCAATCCACATTTATTCCAATCAAAAGTCAACACCATTTGCGACAATCCTGCCATTTTACTTAATACTTGAAAATGAACTATTTCCAGCAGTTATTATCCATGGGTAAAGTTTCTAAATTAACAATGAATACTTTCTTAGCTGTTCTACTTATGTTGGTATTATCTACAAAATTCAAGGTTTACGACTCTACAGATGTTGTGAAAATGAAACTTACTTTAGATTACTTGCTCCTACAATTCAAGTTAGGTGGTTTGGACAGTTTGCATAGAAAGGAAATGGAAAATATAAGCTTCAAGTGCCATTTTCATACCCAAATTCATGAACAGTTATCAAACTAATTGCCATTCAAATCTTCCAACCTTCATGGAAAGTGATGTGAACCTACATTAAGCACTGCAGAGGTAAATAATTAAGAGTGACAGGCTGAAAGGCACAGACCAGCTAATCTGCAGCTCTTTCTCTCTGAAAAAGAAAGCTACCCGAAATGCTCAGCAAATAAGCAAAGCCATTGAAAATCTGAGATAGAGGTCTCCCTTTTTAGAATCATACCAATCACTCTTTAGACCATTATTCTTTTCCTGCAGGCACAAAGATTAATTCAGAAGTTTCCTACGTGAAATTCTTACTATTTTATAGTTGCTTAACTTTTTTGAATCGGCTTTTAACATACATTCCAGTACAAGCAGCAGACCACAGACTGAAAAGGTTCAACTCAATCTTGGCCACTGCAGAATTGCCCCTGCTTAAAATTTATGTAAACTAACCAGACCAGTATATAAACGAGCCCACACATGACCAAGTCATTTACATGCCATCTAACGTATCCTTGAAGATAGCATGCAAACAAAAGATGGGGTGACTGATCACAGGTAAAGTACTTGCAAATTCTCATTTTGCTTTGCAGGCCATTTTCAAAGGAATTTTATATTTCTTTGCAGATGTTATCCAAGATTACCCTCCCCCCATTTTTCTGCAGCAAAGGTCTCCTTTGCACATTAATAATTGGCACGTCAAATCCTGTGCACAAGCCTGTTTAATCCTCCAAATTCAGCACCCACTCGCAACTCGTTTGGTTGAAGAGTAATGTCAAATTACCCTAGTTTGCCCCCAATCTATTTTTTAAAATCTTTTACAAAAATCAGTATTATCAAACGTGCTGCAACAATTTCATAAAAAAACTTAACTTTACTGAGAGTTGGCAATGTCCCAGAAATCAAAACATCTCCAACTGAATCTTAGTTCAGGTAATGATAAATTAATGCGGAAGACAGTCATTAATTTAACCTTCTAATTTTATCCATCCAATTTTAAAGCCATAGAGAATGGGAAAAAAATCCCCACCACTGTCCCTCCCAGGATTCTGCCACTCACCCATAAACTGGAGGCAATATAATCGGACCATTAACCTACCCACCCACACATTTTTCAGATGAGAGAAGAAACTGAAGCACCCAAAGGAAATATAAGCAGTCACAAGAAAAATATTAAAACTCCAGACATAACTGGAAGTCAGGATTGAATCAAATCACTGAAGCAGTGAGGCAGCAGTTCGACTTGCTGCACCATTGTGTTGTCCAAAAATTTTACAAACTCAATTCTCTCCTTTCTATCATGGCTAATGATTGACAGCCAGCATCTAAAACTGATCCTGCATAGTAGGTTCTACTCATTCTAACACCCAGCACTGTCAGGTGTCAAATTTGAGGTCAATTGCTAAATGGAACTGTAATTCTTAAATTAAAGAGCTTGGTTTAATGAAGCTTCCTAATTGAATCCCATAAATTCTTCTGTCCAATACGTTATCTGCTGACAAACGTCAAATTCACTTCGTTTCTGGAGCAATGGAACAGAAAACATTCAGTGCAATCAAACATTGACCATAGAAATAAGCTGCACTATTTGGAGTCCAGAATTAAAAATCACAAACCAATGACAAATTGTTCTATAGAATAAAAAGCTAGTTTTACTTTTGAAGGAAGATGAGCTCAAAATAACAACGGAATCTTCATAGGATTTAGAACAAAGATAAAAGTGGCGTTTGTGTGAAGGACACAAAAGAGAAAGCTAATAAATTCAATTCCCAACTCAGAACAAGGTGCACTTCTAGGATTTCTAATCAGCTAATATACGACATTTCTTCTGCAGCAAATTAAAGGTTATGCTGACTATTGCACACAATGACCTTCAATTGGCAGGTGTCGGATTTTTCGAATTCCAACCCACATTTCCTATTTTTTTTAAAAATCAGCATATATCCTCTACACTGGTTGCAGATTCACTGCCATCAAAATCAAGCACCGTTCACTTTATGTACTTTCAAACTGACTTAGCTGCTCAACTGAGTAACTCTGAGAATCCATTAAATGAATTAATGAACAAGCACTGACCAGAACATTTCCATCCAAATTGCTCATTTCTAATTTATGGGGTTTTTGTCTATCAGCTAACACCGAACAGCACCAGTTGACATTGGTGTTATTGTTTAAGCTTTACCCTCTTCTGACCTTAAATAGAACTCAATGTCCAAGTGTTTTTCCTCAATGTCACCATCAAACAAGGCAATTTGACTTCATTTGCCCAAATCTCAAATATGTGAATATGAGAACCTATCCAAAAATATAAATATCTTTAGTTTGAATCATTGAGTAGTGTGTTCGAGCTTCTAGTTTTTAAAACCAATTAGCATGATTGTCTTGCATCCCTTTGCACTTTCCAATTATCTTGTAAGGTGTCTTGCTTAATTTAATACTGATCACCATAGGCTTTGACCCCCTTTCAGCAGTAGATTCAGGATCTTAATTCAAACATTTCACCTTGAGTCATCTCTTTTGTTTTCGTACATTAGAAAAAAAATCACCTTAAATCTCCGTCTTCCAGTAATGTCACCTCCACTACTTTTTTTTATTAACTATCAAAACAATTGAACTTTAATCAGGTGCTCTTTGTGTGAAGGCAACAAGAGTACAGGGGAGCTATTTATGTTATAAATGCCAGTAGCCCCTTGCTTGGTGACTATACGCCATAAACTATGGATTTTTGACATACACTTTTGCATGTCAGAAACGGCATAATCAGCCAAATGGCATGCGATGTTAATCATTCTGTTAATATTTCAAAAAATATATTTATTCCATTTGTATTAATTTGAAATAGAAAAATACAAAGGAATATAGAGCGATTTAGTAGTTAGATCAAGATAACATTCAGCCCAGTTTGAAACACTCAGTATAAACCTTCAGACAATATTCCACCCACAAAGAACATTTTTTACTACAGGAACAGAAGAGAATGGCACAGAGCTACTGCTTCGCAACTCCAGCGAACGGAGTTCAACCCCAAGACTGCATTTCCCCCAATGCCCCAGTTCCCTCACACATTTCAAAAACACAAAGATTTGCAGATAAATTGCTCGAGTGCATAGGTGAGTTGTGGAATTAGGGGCAGAGGGAGCTGATGGGAATGTGGAGGAAGTAGAATGGGACACGAGAAAATGGGCGTTCTGTCACAAGATGGTTTCTGTAGATGTCCTATAGAAACAGGACATAGAAGGGCCTGTTTCTCTGCCGGACAACTGTAATGTTAGATTAATTGGTCATGCAGCAGGAAACAAGCCCTTCGTCCCAGAGTCTGTGCTGACCATTCTGTCCCATTTGCATAGAAATCCCTTTCTAATGCATGCACTTACTTTTATAATCAGATGGTGCTTATAAAATCAAGTGGGTAATAGGGCATAAAAGTTATCTTGAGAAGTTTATGAATACAGATTGGGAGTAAAAGAAAAAACAAATCTCAGATTGTGAACTTGTCATTAGTACAAATAATCTTGACATTAAACGGTCAAACTGCGACCAAGAAAAAATATCTGTGAAGGTATTAAAGCCTAAGAGAAATTTAACAATTTCCCCAAACATTAGGGGTCACTTCACTTGGTGCCCCACAACCTTATGTTTCACGGGAAAGTGTTCGTATGATGGTTACGAGTTTGCAAGGTAATCTGCTTAATTTAATATTGTTCATAATATATTTAATATGTTAACACCACACCCTACTAAACAACATTTTGGTTGGATAAAGATTTGAGAAATGCTTCAAAACATCTAGTGTAATTGCGAATGTCACAAAGGAGAATAATATTTGGATGAAATAATTAACAGTGACCTTTACAAATGTACAACAGAAATAAAGTTAAAAACAAGCTTGGCACCCAATTTCCCTGGAATAAAAAATACTTTAGAAAGTGAACAAATTCCCACCTTAGGGTCATAATCTGGGTCATTCTCTTCATCTGCTTCTTCCTCCCCTTCCTGCTTAAAACAAAAAAGTCGGACAAGGTGGTCTGATATTTCTCTTAAAATGGCAGAGTCACATAACTCAACAAGAACTTTAGCAAAGACAAAAGGTTATTACAACGAAGACCAACAGAAATTCACAACATTGCTTATTTTCCCCCCAAAACACCTCCCCATATAAATGGAAAAAAGGATCACCTCATCATCTGCCTCTTCTCCCTCTTCGTCATACTGCATTGGGAGAAAGAAAATCAAGCTGAGTATTGCATTCCACATCTAATGAATCAATATGAAAATCATTTGCCAGCTTTGTACATATCCCTTTATTTGAGGCTCAATTTCATAAACCCCATTTCAAATATCACCAGGCAGCCTGACGTTTCAGCATTTAATTGGCTGAATTAATTGATACAAAAAAATCAAAAGCTTGAAAAAAGACAATTTCCAGACTATTATATATCTAATTACCCTTGTGATTCAGTGCAAACAGCAGTTCTGTAGCAAGAATCAAGATTCACATGAATGAAAGTTTCAAAGAAACCTGCCTGTTTAGTAGGAAGACATTTCACTGGAGACAGTCTGACAAGATCACTAAAATGTCAACTTTAGAATGTCCGAAGTCACCTTTCCATTCTAAGAAATCAAACTCTTTCAAGAACTTGGAGTTTTATCCCCTGTTAACTTGTAGAAACAGTTTGTATCTAATAATGCTTCAAATAATCCGTTTTTTAAGCCTTTTCTATAGACACCAGCATGAATAAAGATTTCCCAACCTTAATAGAAATCACGTGTGATTGTCATTACATGATTGATATTTCAGGAGAGTCAGAACAAATATATGCAGTAAGATTTTTGCTGTTCCTATTTTCTGTAGATGCTCATCGATTGAAGAAATTGGGCATTCAGTTACTACACAGTGTGCACTTTATAAAAGCACTTGTTCGTGCAAGATTCTTTTGGACATTTATTGAACATCCCCAATTGCTCCCAAATGGTTTGCTAAGCCATATCATATCATATATATACAGCCGGAAACAGGCCTTTTCGGCCCTCCAAGTCCGTGCCGCCCAGCGATCCCCATACATTAACACTATCCTACACCCACTAGGGACAATTTTTACATTTACCCAGCCAATTAACCTACATACCTGTACGTCTTTGGAGTGTGGGAGGAAACCGAAGATCTCGGAGAAAACCCACGCAGGTCACGGGGAGAACGTACAAACTCCTTACAGTGCAGCACCCGTAGTCAGGATCGAACCTGAGTCTCCGGCGCTGCATTCGCTGTAAAGCAGCAACTCTACCGCTGCGCTACCGTACCGCCCTCATGAGACATTTTATGTCTGGGGTCACATGCACAGCAGATCCTGCATGGTTTTCTTGTAGGGCATTAGCGAATCACATGCGTCTTTTCATGTTTACCTTTACTCATAGCATTTTTATTTCAGATTTATTAATAAACTTGAATTTAAATTCCCCACAAGCCACGGTGGGATATAAAAAAAAATCCAAATTAACATATCCAGGCCTAATATTAATCCAGCAAGTTAACCACGATGCCGTCTTACTCCTTAACCAGATGAATATCAAGAGCAGGTTCCAGTGTGGGTTTAGTTTTTGACATCCTCCATGAAAGCACGTTTTCACAAAAACGGCCTGGGGAATGTAAAGTATCATAACATGGTGGAATGACTAATAAAAAGGCTGAACATTTTGTTACTGCTTGTTTTTTTGGGATGCCAGTTTATTGACAAGTACCAGAACACAAGCATATAGCATCAATTCAGTGCTTGAATTCAGAAAAGGACTTACGTCGTCATCATCGTCTTCAATGGCCTCTCCTGTGAAGTATAAGACTGCTCGTGGAACTATGCGCTCATGCAAAAAGTGACCGATTTCAAAGTCAGCAGCAAGTATTGCCTCAGAATCTTCATCCTGTAATAAGAGTGTAAAATCTCAATTTCTAGCTTCATTTATATCTACAATATTAACACAAAATTTAGTTCTAACATAGCCAAAGTTAATCTCCTTGTCCAAGATTAGTGTTAGATCACCTCAAGGCACTGTTCCTTGAAGAACATTTAAAAGGGCAGGTAAATGTCCTTCGCCACTTCATCCAAGTTATTCCAATGCACAGGTCTCATTCTAAGCTGTAAATACTAGGAACTGCAGATGCTGATTTACAAAAGAGTTGTTGCTGACTAAGTGGATCAGGAGACCATGGATAAGTGACATTTCGGGTCAGGACCTTTCTTCAGATTTAGCGACTCACCATTTTGGGCCTGAATAAAGGTCCTGGTCAATGTTACCTATCCATGTTCTCCAGAGAAGCTACCTGACCCGCTGAGCTACTCCAGCACTGTGTCTTTTTTCTCACTCTATGCCACTGCCCCAACTTCAGAAACGGCAGCAACGATACCTCGGTTGAAAGATCAGTCAACCAAGAAAAGGCCTAATTACAAAGGTACAAATAACTGATGGCAAACCATTAATTATGAAAAAGAAAATGCTATTCAAACGTGTTGCTGACAAGAGGAAATGAGCAAATGCTGACCGATGGCACAGAAGAATTAATTGAATCAACCATTCTGATTTCTTGTTGCTATGTTACAGAGGCACAATACTTTTGCCAATACAAGCATCTAAATAAACGGCAAGATCATTAATTTCATTGAGCCTCATTCAATAAATTCATGCTTGATTTGATTGTAACATAGCCTACATGTAACATCCTACAGAGCCCCAGTAGTAACTTGCACTCTCACCATCCCCCAGTCTTGCTTTCTTCTATGGTCTATGGTCACTTCTCTTTGAAAATAGTCAGAATCCGCTTTTACATGCCCTTGAGAAAGATATTTACGACTCATAAGAAAATCACCTCATCTATATACTAAAACTCTCGTTTGTTTGTTCCTGAACTGCAGCCAAAACGGTACACGATAGCGGGACAATTTTAGGCCCACCTTACTCACTGTCGTCCCTATGGTGCTAATGGTAGTTTCATTGAAATCGGTGTTATATTTTTAAAGTTATTCACATTTTAGTTTAAATCTATCTTCTAGGGAGGGAGGGGGGAGGAAGGGATGGGGGCGGAGGGAGAGAAGATAAGGGAGGTTAAGGGGGATGGAGTGGGGGGGAGGGGAAGAAAAGGGGGATGGAGGGGAGGGGGGTTGGGGAGAGGAGGAGGGAGGGGGAGAGAGGGAAGGGGAGAAGGCGGTGCTGCACCAATACAGGAGAGGTTTGGGCCCAACGGGTCCACTTGGTCTGGTGTGTCTTAAATGGACATCCTCATAATTGAATAATGATTTTTAGTTCTAGATTTTCTCACAAGAGAAACCATCCTCGCCCCATCCACCTTGTTAAGACCGCACTGGCTCTTGTATGTTTTTTTCCCACGCATAATCTTCAGCAGAATTTCAGCCTGTCCATGGACAAAATGCCATTTCAGGCCATCAGGCTATCCATTTTAACTGCCTTAATTATGGTGGGAAAGACAATCATCTTTGGCTGGTTTCATGATGTCTTCTTTCCCCACCCTAACCAGAGATAATGTGAGGGCAGGAACTGCAGATGCCGATTTAAACCAAAGATAGACACAAAAAGCTGGAGTAACTCAGTAGGACAGACAGCATCTCTGGAGAGAAGGAATGGGTGACGTTTCGGGTCAAGACCCTTCTTCAGACCAGACCTTAACCAGAGATAAAGTGCTTAACTGATAGATATTTTGGAGTTCAATAGACAATGTTGCTAACCAGTAAAATCAAAGCACAGCAACTAAATAGCAGACAAGCAATCATGAGATGTGCATTGAATTGAGTTATATACAGCAATGTTAAAAACAAAACACTTTAGTCAAGGAACTCATGCCAACCATGCCAAATCAAAATTCAACTTACCAGCTCACCATTCTCTGGAACTGTGAGAAAGAGGAAAAAAACATTAGAATCTTATTTACAAATGTAGCACAGGATATTCAAAACACTAACTGTTTGCACTCACCTTCAGGTGGTGTAAAGAAATTGAAGAAAGAATCATTTGGTACAGTTTTTGTAACAGTTCGAACTGTGCCGCGGCCCTTATGCTTCTGCTTCTTTTTAATGATTTTCATTGTGATGTTCTTTCCCTTTTTCCAGTCAATATTACACCTACAATGAAAGTTACGAAACTCTTAAACTTCCAACATGGCTGGTGAACTTTAAAGTTAGACATTGGAGTCACAATTGGGTCTTTTTGTTTTACACCAAATTAAAATATGGATTCTGAGTCTACAGCACAACGTAAGTGATGCACGCCAGAAAACTAATAACTGAGATTTGCAGGGTTAAAGGGCCATGGGCCAAGCGCAGACAGGCGGGACTAGTGTAGATGGAACATGTTGGTCGGTGTGGGCAAGTTGGGCCGAAGGGCCTATTTCCACGCTCTATGACTCTACAACAAGCTTTAACTACCCTCCCATTCTCCCACCAACCACAACTGAGTTACCCAGCAGTACATCTAAGGGACGTTGAAGGAGATTGGAGCACCCAGGAGAAACTAAGTTACAAGAGAGCATTCAAATTCCATAGCTCTGGAGGTCACGGTCAATCTCACATGACTTTTACCTCAATTGATAACAGAAGGGAAAAGGCACAATCTCAGTTTTTTAAACAATTAGAAAGTAAATGCCGCAGGCTTTCAAGATGGCTCAATTCTAGATATATCTTTAACGTCCTCGCTTAATATTTGATTTGATTTGACATCCATTGGAAAAATACACCAGCAAAAATGTATTAATAAGATTTATTATTTAAATACGGCATCTCAAACCTCAATGCAGGTTGAAGTTGGCTTACCCAGTGCATCCCATAATTTCTGGTCCATCAAATGAGAAAGGGTCTGTTTCATCAGGCTCTGATCTCATCTTGTATGTCTTTGTCACTATTTCATTTGAGAAATAATCGTTTGCCTCAAACTTAAATTCGAGAGTAAAACTCTACATTAAAAAAAATACAAGTGGTGGGTGAGATAAAAATTAAAACAGAAAAGTACCAATCTTTGTTTTTAAATCTGGATCAGCATACATGCACACAGCAGCATTAAGAGTTCTTGCCTCTCAAACAATGTACATATGGACAAAGTAAAATCGATGCTTAATGCCACGGAATAATCATGTATAATTAGAGGCATATTATAACACGTTTATTACAAAGCAACAGGTACAATGGGAAGAGTTTGGGAAATTAAAAGTCTTCCAGCAAGCCTTCCTAATTTAACTCAAAAGTGCAATTGGCATCACTGGCAGTAAATAAAGGGAGGCAGGCTGAGCTGAGCTGAGCAGCCAATTTGAGAAGGGCTGCTTTGAGGTTTAAGTGTTGCTGGGAGATTAAAATGTCGATTTTGGTGATCGCTGGGCCTCAGAGAGGAGCGCAAGCACCACAAAAAGGTCAATAAGGTTTATTCTTTCTCTTTACCCCCCTCCTCCCCCCGTCCACTCATTTTTAAAGGGGTTGTAAGGAAAGTCAGTGGAATGGTATGCTCTTCATGTAAGAGGTTGGAGATCGAGGAGCAATCTAGTGTCCCCGATAACTATGTTTGCAGGAAATGTGTACAGGTAGAGCTTTTGAGACCTCATGGATAGTTGGAGCAGTAATTGGACTCCTTGAGGAAGGTAGGAGGGGCAAACGTGTTTCATAAACAGTAATGTGAGCGGGTGGTCACACCAAAGTTTCAGTCGGGTAAATGGGTGACAGCTAAATGGTGCAGGAGCTCCGTGTAGCTATGCTATCTTCAAACAAGTATAACGGTCTGGATACTTTTAGATTCACGGGGTAGGAGAAATTCCTTTATGAAAATGCATACAAGAGATACTTAGAAAATCCCCTCCTATCCAAAAGCAACAGCTCCTTCAACCTGCTAATCCCACTGCGCTGATGTTTTAAGAGACAGAACCACACAAATTTCCTCATGATGAATCGGGAAGATGAACATCAACAGGAGCAATGTTACGAGCCATGCATTATGCTTGGGATGGGGCAAGGGAAATGTTTGTCCAAAAAAAGCATAACTGGAAGATATGGAGGCATCATTTCCAAAGCAATACACTGGAAGGAAACAGTCAACCCATGACTATCCTGCACCTGATTTATCAGATCATGTGGAAAAGTTACATCTTCCTGGATTTAACTGTGCTGTTTTCAGCTTGGTAATTATCTCCAGTGCAGTGGGCTGATGTTTGGGGCATGAGTAACACCTGGAAGCCTTACAAGTGCCGACAGCCTTTGGAATAAACATTTGCATACATTTGAGTCTGCCCTCCATCTCAAACATTCATGGCCTGGGAAACAGTTTCATTTGGGTCATGCGTAAATCTTGAGGATATTGCTGAGCACATCAGGTAGCGCAGACACAAGATGGCACTGGTGAGCCTAGTAGCTCCCACTGAGCTGTTGTAACATTGAAATTAGCCCTGAAGTAGTTGTTAAACTACCAGCCCAGTAACTCATACCTGGACTAACAACCCAGGGACCAGAAATCAACTATTGGCAAATTTGGTGCTTCCAAGTTTGACTGACATTTCCCAATGCCTGCAGTTGGCGGGTTCCACTTTGGGCAACACTGTGGCGCGGGTGGTAGAGCCGCTGCCTCAGTGCCAGAGACTGGGTTCACTCCTGATCACAGTTGCTGTCTCTGTGGAGTTTGCACGTTCTCCCTGTGAAAGTTTGCACGTTCTCCCTATGCTCCGGTTTCATCCCACATCCCAAAGACATGTGGGGTTGCAGATTAATTGGTGCCTGTTAAATTGCCTCCTGCAGGGAGTGGATGTAAAAGTGGATTAACATAGAACTAATATGAACGGGCGATTGATAGCTACGTCAACTTGGCGGGTCGAAGGTCCGGTTTCCATACTGTATCTTTCAATCAATCTAGTCAGATTGCTACAGGACCACAAGGCAATTGGTGGTCCCACAGAGGAAGTCACAAACACCAGACTAGCTCATTGTGATAGTAACACCCATGCAATAAATATTTTCCTTTTGGGTTTTCTCTCCAGTGCATACAGCCACCACTTTGTTCTTTGGTTAGGTCAGATTTGTCACATCTCGTTCAGGAAGCACATGAATTTCCAGACTACAGTGAAGCCTGTTAATGGGATCAGTTCAGTTTAGTTATTCGTCACGTGTACCAAGGAACAGTGAAAAGCTTTTGTTGCATGCTATCCAGTCAGCGGAAAGACAACACATGATTACAATATACTACATACCAGTTACTCGTACAATACAATAAGGGAATAACGTTTAGTGCCAGGTAAAGATCAAAGTAAGAAATGACGCTGTACGAATAGAGATGTAAGCATGGATAGATTGTACTGTGATTGTAGATCTGCTTCAGTGGTTAGCATGCAAGAAGTCACCTGGGTTAAGCACCATATTGGAAGCATCTTGGATCGCCCTGGAGAATGCTGGTATCCTTGGTAGCAAATTTTAATTTGAGAAAAGATGCCAGTGCAGTTTCTTTTAATGTGAGGCGGCTATGACATAGCAGCTACAAAATTCAGTCTCGACAGATTAAGGTAGAATAGCATGGAAATCAATGCTGATAGGAAGCCAGACCCAGCTAATATAGTGAAAGGCGTACATCTTTGTATCTTATTGCCACTTTTAGAAACACAGGTTACACTAAAGAGCCTTACAGACAAGACAAAATATTATGCAATTCGGGATGGTGACAGGCCTTTCTAGTATCTTACACATTCTGTGGCCAAAACTAAACTTTCAAGCAACTTACCATTGGTTGACCAGGATCTGAAAATTTAACCTTCAAGTCTTTTAAATGCTTCAAAATAGGCTCATCGTGTTCCTGAAAATTAAAAAAAAAAATCTGATTTATTGGTGCTGCATCTAGTAGATTGCCAATCTAGTCAAATTTTGTAGCCTCATACCAGTTACCTTTATAATCAAGTTTTTAAAACCAACAAGATCCACCAAAAAGAATAAAGACAAAAGACATACATACACACAATATTAGCTGCCCACCTTTAAATTAACCATCAAACCATGAATCTACACCGATCAGCCAAAACATTATGACCTCCTGCCTAATATGCTGTTGGCCCTTCGTGGGCCGCCAAAACAGCGCTGACCCGCCGAGGCATGGACTCCACAAGACCCCTGAAGGTGTCCTGCGGTATCTGGCACCAAAACATTAGCAGCAAGTCCTGTAAGTTGTGAGGTGGAGCCGCTGTGGATTGGACTTGTCGATCCAGCACATCCCACAGATGCTCAATCGGATTGAGATCTGGAGAATTTGGAGGCCAGGGCAACACCGTGAACACTTCATCATGTTCCTCAAACCATTCCCGAACAATGTGTGCAGTGTGGCAGGGCGCATTATCCTGCTGAAAGAGGCCACTGCCATCAGGGAATACCATTACCATGAAGGGGTGTACCTGGTCTGCAACAATGTTTAGGTAGGTGACACGTGTCAAATTGACATCCACATGAATGGCCGGACACAGGGTTTCCCAGCAGAACATTGCCCAGAGCATCACACTCCCTCGTTTTGTCGTCTTCACACAGTTGGTTCGGACGAGACGGGATAGCCTTCGTTGCCCTCGCGCATTGATGAGCCTTGGCCGCCCAACACCCCGTTGCCGGTTTGTGGCTTGTCCCTCCTCGGACCACTGTCGGTAGGTACTCACCACTTGTGGAGCACCCCATAAGCCTCGCCGTTTCAGAGATGCTCTGACCCAGTCGTCTGGCCATCAATTTGGCCCTTGTCAAAGTCGCTCAAGTCTTTACTCCTGCCCATTTCTCCTGCATCCAACACATCAAGTTCACAAACTGACTGTTCACTTGTTGCCTAATATATCCCTCCCCTTGACAGGTACCATTGTAACAAGATAACCAAGGTTATATAATTCACCTGTCAGTGGTCATGAGGAAGAACTTTTTCAGTCAGAGAGTGGTGAAGGTGTGGAATTCTCTGCCTCAGAAGGCAGTGGAGGCCAGTTCGTTGGATGCTTTCAAGAGAGAGCTGGATAGAGCTCTTAAGGATAACGGAGTGAGGGGGTATGGGGAGAAGGCAGGAACGGGGTACTGATTGAGAGTGATCAGCCATGATCGCATTGAATGGCGGTGCTGGCTCGAAGGGCTGAATGGCCTACTCCTGCACCTATTGTCTATTGTCTATTGTCTCACTGTCGGTTAATTAAGAAGTGAGGTTAACCATTCTATGGAAAACATTAAGCAGAATTTGCTGCCCTCTGCTGGAATAGTATCCATTTTAAACAAACGATTCCTGCTGCTCTCGCAGTCTGAAGGGTTACACGCTGAAATGTCACCCATTGATGTTGTCCAGAGATGCCACCTGACCTGCTGAGTTAATTCAGCACTGTGTTTTACTCATGATGTCGGCATCTGCAGTTCCTTGCGTTTCCAAGCAATTAAACCTTGCTGGTCATTGCAAGCGACTCCAATTAGAACCACAGGGGATCAGCCAATTCAACTACAACTTGGTGCTCAGTATAAACCCCACCAATTTTCTAGAATAAATTAACAATGGTAAAGTACAAAGGCTACAAGGTAGATTGGAAGATCTGAAATTCAGCCCGAGTATGCAAGTTCAAGAGTGATAACAGCAGGAAAGAAGCTGTTATTGAATCTAGTGTATGTTACACAATTCATTGAAGAGTTTACAATGTTTCTGAAAATAAAAGCAATGTTCACAGTTGGCAAAGCCCTGCTGCATTTTGCCATCAAAAGTATTCCAAGGGAGAGGCGTCTCTCCGTGTTGAGGATCCCGGCACCACTCAGACCCAGCAATTGAACTCAAGGGTGCAGGCGGCCAGTGAGTTCCACAGTCCATATCTATACAAACTGCACATGTTGAGGGACCTTGCCCAAGGGGAAAATATGGTTCTGAAACTTGACTCTCATCATATTAATTCATTATCCATTTAAACAAGCTTACCTGTACCATGTCACTAAGCAAATCCACATTCTTAAAAACAGTTAACCAAAATTCTGGAATTCCCTTTGGTGCATCCTTTTCTTCATCTTTCTTTTCTTCTTCCATTTTCGCCTTTTCTTTCATTTCATCCTGTAGCAAATCAAAGTGTTAATAAACCAAAGAGTTAGAACTATAGGTACCATCTAGAGACAGGACTTGTACTAGTTCATAAAACACACAGGTGGTGGAAATCTGGAACTGTTCTACAAATAAGTTTTTGCTAATTATTACTTTCAATTAGACTGAAAGAATTTTAAACAGCAAATGTTTTAAGAAATATGAGCAATGGCAGAAATGTGGAATTTGCTCACAGGTTACCCAAATCATTGAATGGTGGAAGTTTAAAGGTTCAAATGTCACTATGTTAAATGGATTTGATTTGACCTGTTTTTCATTTAATTCTAGAAATTTACAGCATGGAAAGAATCTAAGCAGCATTTCCCCCCCAGAATAAACAGTTGTCCTGAATATTAGGCAAATGGAAGATTGAAAGGGGGGGAGGGGGAGAGAGAAATTATAAAGTTGCAAACTAAAACTAAAAGCGCACATCTTTTAGTGCACTTTTCCCAGATATTTCCTCAACAGCCCTATTCTTAAAATACTAAAGGATTACAATAGGATGAGTATAGAAAAGGGAAAATAGGAACCTCATATCGTTTGTTGTATAATATGGAGTCTTGGAGATTTAAATCTTATCAATTTCATTTGAAGTGATTTAAAGCTATTTACGATTCCTATATTGCATGAAAAGTTATTAAAATACCATAAACAAAAGATATTTTATAACATATGTTATAAAACAAGCTATTCTAACACAGGAATCTCTGACAATGACTGAAGTCACTGAAACAATCTAAATGATATTATTCAATGATTATTTGCATTATCCCAAACAAAGTTGTGGTAAGTTAACCATGGAACATTTGTTGCACTGCCTTATACTAGAAGTAAATATGAACCAGGTTAAATTCTAATAAATCATGCCACCTGCTCAAAAAAGCTTACGAAATCTGGAATATTTACTGATAATTCCTCCTCTTCATCTCCTTGCCATTTGCAATCTTCCTCCGTAGGCTCAAGGATAGCATTGATGATATCACTCCTCTGAAGCAAAAACAAGAACCTCAGTTAATGAGAGTTAAGGGATTGGACACGTTAGAGGCAGGAAACATGTTCCTAATAGACAATAGGTGCAGGAGTAGGCCATTCGGCCCTTCGAGTCAGCACCGCCATTCAATGCGATCATGGCTGATCACTCTCAATCAGTACCCCGTTCCTGCCTTCTCCCCATACCCCCTCACTCCGCTATCCTTAATGTTGGGGGAGTCTAGAACAAGGGCCCACAGTTTAAGAATAAGGGGTAGGCCATTTAGAACAGACGAGGAAAAACTTTTTCAGTCAGAGTTGTAAATCTGTGGAATTCTCTGCCTCAGAAGGCCGTGGAGGCCAATTCTCTGGATGCTTTCAAGAGAGAGCTAGATAGAACTCTTAAAAACAGCGGAGTCAGGGGGTATGGGGAGAAGGCAGGAATGGGGTACTGATTGTGAATGATCAGCAATGATAACACTGAATGGTGGTACTGGCTCGAAGGGCCGAATGGCCTACTCCTGCACTTATTGTCTATTGTTTAGGAGTATTTAATTGTCATATGCACAGAAACAACAATGAAATTCTTACTTGCAGCAGCATAACAGGTCTGTAAATTTACTAACCCAGGTCTTTTATCCTCCTTAATAATGCATGCAGCTACGTGATTAAGTTAGTTATGCTGTACAAATATAACAAACGGCAAAGCGCATCTTCTGATCAGTTCTCACGGAGTGCAAGGAAATTTTCCGGAATTAGTTACCTGTTATTGAATGCTATACCAATGTGCAATGTATTTTCCAAGCAAAACAGAACTTAAAAATCTTACAACAAAATCAAGATGTTTCTACAAAATACCTAGGTGTTAAATGGACTACTCCAGTCTTGTTCAAAATGGGGAAAACAAAATCATCACAGACCTGCTAAAAATCCATCAGTTGAGCAACTCTTTTAGAGAGCTTATCTAACTGTTAGTTTTCAAAACTTGAAATTTTGGTAATTTGCTATTTTAGTTTTTAGCTTCTCTATTCAATATTTCTCTGGAACACCAGAGGTTGAGGGGAGATCTGATAAAAAATATATAAAACTGTAAGAGATATTGATAGGGAAGACAAGAGAACCCTTTTCCCAGGGTGAAAATGTCAAAGACTAGAAAGTATAGCTTAAAGGTGACAGAGGCAGCTTAGGGGAGAGGTTCAGGACAGTTGTTTTTTTAAAACACACACACAAAAGTGTGTGTCCTTTCAACCTCACGAACGGCTGCAAATCCAACCCTCGTCTAGACTTCAGAGGGCAACTGGATAGCCAGCACCATGAAGGAAATCTAACAATTTTTATTCAGAAAAAAAATTCTAATCATCCTTTTTTTTCTCCCAGCTGCTGATCTGGTTTGTGCAAGACAAGTCCTCTGGAATTGTCAAAGAGGACTCAAACTTAAGACATCAAAAGAAATTTATAAATCCTTTCCAATATCAATTTACCCAGTGAGCTGTGCCACAGGGTTGATCCCAAAGCGAGTGGCATCCATGGGTGAGGAGCAGAAATGCGTGCAGTAAATTAGAACTTGCTATTATTGCAATGGTGTTCTTAAAATGTTATTGAATTCAAGGCAGAAAATAGTCTTTCCATCTCCAAATGGAAGACCAAAAATACCATCTCACCTGATCAAAAAGGGGTTGATAGAGCACAGCATACTTCCTTTGCAATTCATGAACTTCTTCATAGAACTTGGCCTCTATATGTGCACATTTCACCTGAAGGTTCTTCAAAGCATTTACACGCTTCTTGACAATTTTAGGCAAGCTAAGTACAAGAATAAGATCAATTAGAATTGACTTGCACCTGGAATATAGCCAGTATTGTTCCTGTAGCAGTTTAACCAATATATAAAAGAAGTTTAATAGCTTCAACACAACGTAAAATTTCCCATATCCTTCACAGGACCATGCCCAATCACCACGAGGAGAGTTGTCTAAACAAAATTGATATCAAATCAAAGTTTAGTTTACAGATAAAACATGGAAACAGGCCTTTGGCACACCAAGTCAACATCAACCTTTGATCACCCGTTCACACTAGCTCTATGTTATCCCACTTTCTAATCTACTGCCTGTAAAAGGGGCGATTATAGCAGCCACATACCCTACAAAGCCACGTCTTTGGCATGTGAGATGAAACCGGAGCACCCAGAGGAGACCCATATGATCACATGGAGAGCATGCAAACTCCAAACAAACAGCATCCAAGGTCAAGATCCAACCTGGGTCTCTGGCACTGCGGCAGCGGCTCTACCAGCGTTGCCGGTGCCGCCAAGGTGATGCGTTCACCAAGGTGCAAAGTAAATAATTGGGATTCAAGCTAATTCACTTTATGAAGCCAGACAATGAATCTCCAGTAATTATATCACATCTGAAGGACACAAAATAATTGAGAGCATTAATAGTTTTCATTGTGATGCATTTCAGTTTATGAATATCGAAGGTCAACAAAACATCCGGAGACATAATGGCTGAGCACACTGCTCAGTTTTTTCTATAACCGGTAAACTATTGCCTCTCAAATACTAATACGATTTTATTTTGAAAGCACGCACCAATTAATTCCACCACCACACAGGCCCAATCATGAGCAATCTGTAAATTTATGCAAATAAATTACTATATCTGCAAATCTGTAATCATTTGCCCATCACTTTAAATTAGTGCCCATGATCCTTGAACTAACAATTTCTCCATTTTAACCTGAGAGGTTTATCAAATCTCCTCTCAAATTGTTTGCTTCAAGGGGAAACAAAATATCATCAAGCTCGTTCCTCATTCCAGGAAATCATCTACACCATGAGGTCAGTTGACAATAATTAGCAGTCTAACCAATGTTTATAAAAGGTTCTAATAACTTCAACACTGATCCTACAATTTAAGTTATGCAGTCCAAGATGTTATATCATATGCCAAAACCTGTTAAAGATTTTATGTACATTCATGGACTTTATTCCAATATGCCCTTGATGTCTCCTTGAACTTTCTATCAGAATTTACCACACGTCTTCTCTGCATCAAATGAATCAGTGGCAGATGAACCTTTTGAACGTCCATTCCGACATTCTACTCCCTCCTGCAGTCCATTGCTAGATTTTCACCCATCACAACATCATCACATTTGATGCTACAAGGAAATTGTACGCTTCACACCGTTTCCCGAGACATATATATCTCCAAAAACACACAACTAAGAGGTTCAAACATTGACAATGAATCTCTATTTGCTCTCTATTCCCAGATACATAAACACAATACAGCACAGGAATAGGCACTTCGGCCCACAATGTTTGTGCAGAAAAATACACCAAAATCAACATCTAAAATTCAGATCAAGTGCTATGATTTTGGAAGATAGACACAAAATGCCAATGTAACTTAGCAGGTCAGGCAACATCTCTGGAGAAAAACAGGCAATGTTTCAGGTCAGAACCCTTCTTCAGACATGATTTTGGAGCTGGCCCATTTTGCTGAGCCAACTAAATGAAGGAACCACACACATTAATTTAGAATGTGAGCCAAGATGAGCTAGCATTTTTAAAAGCTCAAAGGCACAGCCATTCCAGCAATACACTATGCTACTTAAGAACCTCAGTGGTAGCTCAAATTCTTGAAGCTGCAATTCAAAGCCTCGCTGCTCCTCACTGCAAAGTCTTTCCCAATTGCTGGATGGATTCTTAAGAATACAATGTTAACTCGATGTATCATAAACTGCCACACATCACAGCAGTCTGCAACAGTGGTATAGCCAAGTCTTTACCTTTCTATATAACCAGAGGGGTTTCCAACAAGTCCATCGAGTCGCTCTTGTAGTGCTGCCAAAATCCGTGGATTCTGCATCATCTGAACTGTAAGCTGTCGTGCTGTTAGCGTGGTGGGGGTGGAAATGAGACAATGAGACAAACTGGAAATAGCAGAACAGTTTAACAAGGTTACAATAATTACTTAAGTTATTGGAAGGCGAAACTTAAATGTTGCAAATACATTTGTCAACATATTTGAAAGGAACAAAAAATTGTGACACTGAACACTTCTCCCTTCATTGAAGCATAAGGATACAATGTTATTACAGCAAGGGATATTACAATGGGAGAAAAAATGAAACTGAATTCTGCAAGCTTTTAGAAAGCGATGAGATCAGCCATATGATCAACATACACACGGTTGCATATGAACAAGAGGCAAAGTCCCGGGAAAATGTTATACATCACGAGATACGAAAATAATTTAAAAACTAAATTAACACAATGAGAGCCGTGCAGTGACACGTCTAATGGAAACACTACCTCACAACACCAGAAACTTAGGTTCAATCCTGACCTTGGATGTTGGCTGTGGAGTTTGCACGTTCTCCCTGTGCCTGAATGAGTTTCCTTCAGGTGTTCTGGTTTCCTTCCACATCCCAAGTATGTGTGGGTTGTGAATTAATTGTCCTTAGTGTGCAGGTGAGTGGTAGAATCTGGGGGGAGTTGCTAGTAATGTGGGATCAGAGAAAAAAAGTGCTGCTGTTGGAACAGTGGGTCAGCAGCATCTGTTGAGAGGACTGGACAGTCAGTGTTTCAGATCACCACTTATCTGGACTGAAAGAGTAGAGCTAGTATAAAGAGGCGAGGGGGAAGAGTGAGGCTAAAACTGGCAACTGAAAGATGGAATGTGTAGGAAGGAATTGCAAATGCTGGTTTAAACCGCAGAAAGACAAAATGCTGAAGTAACTCAGCAGGACAGGCAGCATCTCTGGAGAGAAGGAATGGGTGTTGTTTCGGGTTGAGACCCTTCTTCGGACTGAGTCAGGGATGGGGAAATAGACATAAGAAAGTGTAGAATAGATTATTGTTAACTAGGAGAAGGTGAAAACAAAGCAAACAGATAAAATGTAATCAGGGACAGTCAGACTGGTCAGAGAACTGGGAAAGGGGAGAGATAGAGAGGAAAAGCAAGGGTTACTTGAAGCTAGAGAAGTCAATATTCATACCACTGGGGTGTAAGCTACCCATGCAACATATGAGGCGCTGTTTCTCCAATTTGCACTGGGCCTCACTCTGACAATGGAGGAAGCACAGGACAGAAAGGTCTGAAGGGTCGATCCGAAACGACACCCATTCCTTCTCTCCAGACACGCTGCTTGTTTCACTGAGTTAATCCAACTTTTTGTGTCTATCTTCGGTTTATACCAGCATCTGCAGTTCCTTCCTGCACAGAAAGGTCAGTGTTGGAATGGAAGGGGGAGTTAAGTGTTTAGCAACCGGGAGATCAGGTAGGTTTAGGTGAACTGAGCGGAGGTGTTCAGCGAAACAATCGCTGAGATGGATTCAGGTGAGATGGGGATATGGACAGGTGGGGAAGGTTGGAGATAGGGACAGAGGCTGAAAGGTGATAAGAGGAGACAAAGGGCTGATTATGAGGTTTGAATTTGATCTCACCATTACACTGGAGGACGACAGACAGGTCAGTACAGGAATAGGAAGGGCATTTAAAATGGCTTAAAATAGCTGCAGGTGGCCGCTGCAGACAGAGCGTTAGTGCTTGGCTAGACTGCTTTGGCTCACTTAAAGACAGGCAGCCACCGAGGGTACCAAATGCAACAAGGTCGGAGAAGGAGCATGCAAATCTCAGTCTCACCTGGAAGGGCTGTTGGAAGTGAGGGAGGAGTGGAATTAGTGTAAATGAATGGCTGATATGTAGCAAGAATGCTTGGTGGACCAAATGGCCTGTATCCATGCTGTATCTCTCCATGTCTCTAAAAGATGAACCTTCCAGGACCATTCAACTTTAAAAGTTAACACAATACTTCAGCAAGAAATGATCTCAAAATTAAAAATGGAGCTATTACACTGAGAAGGACAAAAAGATGGAGATTGTACTGAGTAAAAAGTAAAACAAGAGCCAGTTTTGGCAGTAGGCAGACCTCTGATCAATGCCAGTGGAAGGCTAGTGGAGACGACACACAAAGATAAAAGGCAAAATAAAATTTGGTTCATCTGCTAAGTAAATTTAAGATTAAAACTTGTACAAAAATACCTTTACTATCTTCAGATGCTTCTTCTTCCTCAATATCTTCCACATCTTCCATGTCTTCCTTCGGATCACTTTCAGTTTGCTCTTTGCTATGACAGATGGATTTTCAAAAATCAGTGGAGGATTTCACCAAGTCAACTTTGAAGATGCCTTTATCTCATTTGTTTTTCTGATTACCAGGATCGGAAACTCTGCTGTGATTACTGTACTACTCTTTTGTTATAGACAATAAACAGTCCCCACTAATGTCCTGCATCTTGTTATTTCTTAGCTTCATTCAAACAGATATTACTTTATTTGCCAAGCTATAACCATCTTTATTTATACCATCTTTATACCTTTATTTATACCATTTATATCAAGGTAATTCCTCTTCCTTTTCCAGTTTCTTCCAAATGATTCCTGGAATATTTAATACCAAACCTCAAACAAATTCCACCACAACTCTAATGACCATTAGATTGTAACTATTTATTTCAATTGTGCAATTTATTCACTGTCAGCCACCAAAGCTACACACATTCAGATAAATGACCTTCAATTTAGCTTTAATTACCATCTTTGTCTGCTCTTTCTGTTTGGAAGGGCACTCTTGTAGACACTTGTTCCACCCATGCTAATATGCATTTCATGACCCATCACTGTCTGCCTTGTATCCAACTATCCCCTATTACAGCTGCATTACTTTACATTTCATAAACTTGGTATTGTGGCCAGTTTGCTCAATCTCCCTGCAGTTATAATATCTCATCCAATTAGGGTGCAAGAACTGAGATCTGTTCAATGTGATTATCGGAATCCCAGCGTCAGCAAACCAGGCCAAAATCTCACCTTAACTGAGGTTTCTTGCATCCTGGTTGCACAACGTGGTTGAAATCTCATGTATGCAGGCAATTCATCACAAAGACATCTTGGTCTTAACAAGACTCAATATTTAATTTTAATAATAAGAACTTGAGTACTTTCCATTAAAATGTAATTCATTCACAGACACATCACTTGGAGGAACAGAAAGCCGGAAACACAATTTCCTCTGTTGCTTTCAACGAATCCACTTTCAAAGATGACAAACCCCTTAATACTTCCACTGACTATTGCATTCCGTCCAATATTTCACAATGGTCTTCGTGATCTACAAAGTTGCATCCTGCACGACTATTGTGAAAGCATGGAAATTATTCCAAGAAATTTACCCCTTTCCTTTGCTTTCACACCCAGACTACCCTTTTGGTGCCCAAAGGCCTCTTCAGCCATATGTCCTTACAAAACATATTGGTCAATTTTACTTACATTTAACGAGGCACAGTAGGCTCATTACACAATTTCTATGCCAAATCATTTTGTACCACCTTCCATGACAGTGTACAAAAGACCTGCAATTAATCTGGTCCAAACTATTCCACAGGTACTTTTACTGAAATAAAGTTCCCATTCTTCAACCCATCCAACAGTTTAAATATTCTGGTTAAAAAAATCTGAAATATTTAAGGACATAAGTCGCCTGAGAATTACATAGTTCACTTAAGCTGAAACAATTACGATAAAATAGCATTCAATCTTTGCTTCTTTGTGTTTTTCTCAATTCTGCATTTTTTTAAAGTATAAAAAGTATAAGAAGAAAGTACCTTTATTTTCATCCAAAAACATGGTTTTGGACGAAAGTACGTTACCTACAGTCAACAATGAGAGGCAATAAAAAAAAGAAAGCAATAAAACACACAATCACAAAAACCAATATAAAACAAAAAACCCATCACAGTGAGTCTCCTGCAGTCACCTCACTGTGGTGGAAGGCCAGAATGTCTTCTCTCTTCCCTGCCATCTTCTTCCGCAGTCAGGCAGTCGAAATTGCCACGTTGGGGCGGTCGGGGCTCCCGACATTGAAGCCCCCGCCGGGCGGTGGAAAATCCCGTGGCCTATTCCAGGCCGCGCTGGACAGTGAAAGGTCCGCAGCGGGCTGACCCAAGCCTCGCGATTTGGGGCGGACTAAGACGCTGCTCCTGAAGTCGGGCCCTACCCACGGACCTGCGAGCTTCAGATGTCCACAGGGCCCGCGGCCAAAGCCTCCGAAGGCGAGTCGCAGTCGCAGCGCCACCACTGCCTCCGAAGACAGCCAGTTCCGCAGGTGGCGAGTACAGTCCGCGGGTTCTGCAAACCAGTGCCCCAGGTGGTCCCAGCTGGAGGCCTCCAGCTCCAGGTCTTCAGCCGATGGTATGCCGCAGCGTGAACGGAGACACGACCCAGAAAAAAGGTTGCGTCTCCGTTCGGAAGAAACAATTTTTACAGTCCCCCCCCCACCCCCACACACACACATTGTACACAACCACAAAAAAAGACTACATCACATCCAATACTTACTATTAAGACAAAAAAAAAAAAAAAAAGACAAACGGACTGCAGGTGAGCCGCAGCTGCTGCGCAACACTAGGGCGTAAACTATCCATTAAATGTGATAAATACCAAACGTTAAAGGACACTTTACAGATTTTAAGAGGTTTCTGTGATTTAGATACTTACTTTTCAACGTCTGCCATCTTCAAAGATAAGTACCTGCTAAAGGAAAAGGAAAATTTCAACATGGTTTTCAAAATAATGTATTTCTATACTCAACATACTCCCGAACTTTTATGGTTACCAAGCAATCAAAAAACAAAGGGTCGGCACGATGGAGCAGCAGATTGAGCTGCTGCTTCACTGCACCAGAGCCTGGGTCATACAACAGACAATCCTTACATCCTTCCCTAGGGTTTGCACTACTCACTGCATACTAGCCAAAAGTTACATAAACATAGTCATTCAAAACTAGAATATACTCGAGTGCTGAATGGCTGATTCCTGATGTCACAGCACTTTAATGTCACTATCATCTGCCCATTTGGCCAAGCAGGTTCCCAGGGGTCAGAGAATGGAAACTGGGTTATTGCAGAAGGAATCTATATACATTGAACTTTCATCTTCCCTGGCCAGTGAATCCCAGGTTTCATAAGGGGTAGGCCATTTAGGACTGAGATGAGGAAAAACGTTTTCACCCAGAGTTGTGAATCTGTGGAATTCTCTGCCACAGAAGCCAATGGAGGCCAATTCACTGGATGTTTTCAAGAAAGTTAGATTTAGCTCTTAGGGCTAACGGAATCAAAGGATATGGGGAAAAAGCAGGAACGGGGTACTGACTTTGAATGATCAGCCTTGATCATATTGAATAGCGGTGTGGGCTCGAAGGGCCAAATGGCCTACTCCTCCTGCACCTACTTTATACATCTATGTTTCTATGCAACTCTGAAGTCCTCATATTTCACTCCCTTCCTGCCGCCTCCCCTCTCCCAAACAATTGCTGCCATTTCAAATCAGATTTCATCATTTGTGACCAAGATTCTTTCATTCAGTTAATGTACTAACTTACCCATGTTTGATGACAGATTTCACTTTTGTCAATAATTACATGACCTCAGCCACATTTATTGAAAAATGACCACTCAAAAGTGTTGAGTTTCATCAGTAATCTGTTTTCCCACTGGTCAGGCTAACAGATTGTGCAATGTTCAGATGGATCAGAGGTTTGAAGTTATTTAGTTTACCAGCAAGTTCTCCTGGTACCTTAAATAACAAGTTCCATAATCCATCTGAAGATTGTCCAAGAAACTAAAATTTTACATACCACCATCCCATCCCTACAACACTTTCTGCACAATGCTGAGATCTGCTGGGTAACTATTGGACAATAAACTCTTCAAACTGATGAATTTGTTTTCAAGGTCATCCAAATAAGATGGTTTAAGAATTTTAACTTACTGTTGCTTATACAGTTAACTTCGCATCTGAGCCAGTGGAGTAACCCAAACTTTTCCATCTTTAACCTTAATTCATATGATGCATCAAAACAGTACCACATCCTTAACATTCATTTTATTAAACCTGGCACATTAATCAGCCTTGGGCACAAATAAATAAGCTTGCACTGTTGAATATTTTTTTCCTGATCCTCAGAGGTTGTATCTAGAATCCCTCCTTGAATGCTGGTGAAAGTTGATCAGTTTCCACATCACTGATAGCCTCTAACGCACCAAGCAGAGCCTACTGTATTATAAACCCTTGAAGATGTAATCCTTGGAGCTGAATTTAAGACAAAAAATCTTCACACTTCTCATCCGAAAAAAAAAATTATTACTGAAACCAAACATTTCATGCTTAACATTTTCAAGTTTGTATCTATCCATCCTCAAATATCTAGACCTTCACTACTAAAGCATGACTCAAAACCCTGTTGCAAACTCACCTGGCAGAAAAACAAACCGTAACAATATTGTTACCTGGAACAGTTCGTCTTGCATCACATATGAGCAGAAAAACAGATCTACAGCAGTTTCCCAGCTTCGACCCCCAGTGTGCCCCAAACTTTATATCCTCATCCCAATTAGATGCAAAATGTTATTATTTTTCTTGCACCACTTTAAAAGGTCAGCTTTCCACTGTAAATTCTCAAAAAGAAAGGGTCTACATTCAACATTTTTCTATAAGTGAATAAAGCCAGCATTTATTGCCCATCCCAAATTGTCCTTAATGTGATGGTGATGACCCATCTTCTTGAACTGCTGGTCCATCTGAGGATGGTTGGGAATGCCAGAATGAAGAGTGAGATACTTCAAAATCAAGACAGTGCAGGACTTGAGGGAAATCTGCATATGGTAATATTTCCATGCACTGGCTGACTTGGCCACTTTTTTAGACAGAAGGTAGTTTGGTGGATGATATTAGAGCAGTATGTGCAGGTGACTCAAGTGCAATTTCAAAATTCTCACAAATATGATTGGGATATTAGAACCTCTGGAACTGCAGATGCTGATTTAACAGTCTGAAGCATGATCTCAACCCCGAAACATCAACTATCCATGCTCTCCAGAGATGCTGCCTGACCTGTTGAGTACTCCAGCACTTTGTGTTCATTTGTGGAAAAGGTGAACCTGCCATATTTCACACATCCAAAAAAAAAACAAGCTTGGAATGTTATTAAAGTCATGGCTGTTCTCTCAGGTAAGAGATACACTTGGCAAACTGAGGAATGGAAATTGAAGTCTCTGGATGACACTCCTCTCCCACATACCAATAAAGATGCATCAGACTATTTGTCTTACTACCACTGATTGGCTATCTGATTTCTTCTAAATAGAATGGCCAATACACCAAAAGGACTTTTCAAAATTACTACGATATTCTACAAGTCCTGTAAAGGGTGAAAGATTAAATCGGAATAGAAACACATGTCCATCATTACACAGTAAAACAGAAGTTTGCTCTTTCTCAAATTAAGTTCCAACTTTCCACCAGGCAACCAAATTGCTATCCTTCAATGGCACACATTTTTGCACCTCAGAAGCAGATGTTTGTTTGATCAGTGCAAATTCATGTATAAATCCTCTAATCATCAGTTCAGGTGGATGATCGTTTTTAACACTCATGTAGGGATTCAAATTTAGAAGAACTATTGGATCTATTTTGCAGGAATTCAGATAGATTGATCTTTATAAAATCAGGAAGTGCTCAGAAAAATGATGCTAATTTATTTAAAATCAACCAGTTGCAGTCAATGAAGCAGCTGACTTAGGCCCTCCGAATGTAGGTCAGATAATATAGCAAAGTATTAGTTAATTTAAGATTCACATTTCAGATTAACAAACCCTAACGTGCTGTAATAATCACCAATGACCCTGACATCTCAATAGAGAAGTAACTGAGTGGCTAGAAAAAATGGAGACATCATTAAAATGGGCAACAGCAAAGAAAATGCGGGATCCCACCAAGATCAAGATTGTGGGGAATAACAAATCCCACCCACCAGTACCACAAAATGAGATATGCAAGCTTAACCTGCATTTGCCATATTGTAACTACCACCAGAGTAACAGTTGCCCCACAGATGGAGGGCTTTCACTGATTTCTTCCAATCATTACAATGTTAAATGCTGCCCTTATTTTATGTCATGAGGTTAAAGCCAGGTGCCTCTATTCCAAACAGTCACAGTACTTCCTTCCTGTAATGGGTGCATTTCATAATTCCTTCAACGTGAATAAGGGTTTATATCTGCAGCACAGACGTTGGCTGCTACTCCCACAAACAGTCCATGTGTATTGAAATTCTTTTGTTTTACCAAATCACTAAATGGCGAGGCAGGTGTGGCTCATGATGATAGCGATCTTGGGGAGGACATTAGAAATGGCGCAAATAGCAAGCAGTACAATTTGGGTCAGCGCTGGTATCCACTCAGTTGTCTGATCTTGAGGGTCACACAGCTGCGTATAGCAAGATATCTGTTATTTTGTGTAAAAACTGCAGAGCCATAAGGCAGTGTGGTATCCTCCATAGAGCTGCTGTTGTCATATGGATTTAATAGTTGTATGGATTTAATCGCCTACTAACTCCATGAACACAAAATACAACCTGCTGGCAGTCTTAAAATATATTATGGTAGATAAATCCCCAAGACTTTTCCAAGTCTATCCCATAGCTTTACAGGAAGCTGGGAAATAAATTGCTGATCCTGGCATAGATCACTTTTAGCCATAGGTGAGGTACCAGACGATTAGAGCATGGCTAATGTTATGAATATAAAAAAGAACATCTTGGTCAGTATGGACAAATTGGTCCAAAAGGGTCATTTACGTGCTATATGACTATGACAGTTGCTATGGCACCAACAAAATACGGGGATCGTTAGTATTAAAATAAAATGCATTCATTTCAAAAGGAATCCAAGGGGTTAAGTTCAAAATTATTTATGTTCCTTATATTGGTAATTATTGGTCAGGAATATAATGGGAGAAGTTATCACTACTGATAAATATGCTTTAGAAATGTTCTACGACACCAACTCACATTATTCCCCAGAAGTTGTTGTAAAGCAAGCAAGTCGATGGATGAAATTTATCAGATTCAGTATACCAGCAGTCATTGCCATTTGAGGATCAAGGCCTCAAAGCCAGCACTAAGCTTGTGGTCTACTAGATCTCTGCCCTCTTGTTTGCTTCAAAGACATAATTGAATTGGAGATGGTGTTGCAAATGTCACTGCTGCCATATCTTCCAAATCCACTGGCAGGAAAAGCAAATGGATACCTGCTCTATTTGCATTTGTACAAGAAACCAGTTAATTTGACTGAACACACAGAATCTGGCATGACTGGCAGGAGCACCTGGCAACTCCCCAAACCAGAAGAAACTCCTGTCCCACCTGTGAATGAGTCTAAAACTCATCAGTCTGAAGAAGGGTCTCGACCCGAAACATCACCCATTCCTTCTCTCCCGAGATGCTGCCTGACCCGCTGAGTTACTCCAGCTTTTGGGTCTACCTTCGATGAGTCTATAACCCTGTACCTCACAGTACTTGTGCATACGACGAAACATTTGCCCGTAACCTAGATGTCACTCTTGACCCCAAGGAATTGCCTCAGAGAAATGACAAAATAGTAGTAACTGGAACAGGAGATCAGCTTCAAGACAGGGTAACGCAGAAAACACAAAAACCAGCAACAGTTCTTTCAGCATTAAGATCAAGTTACAACACAATATTGCAAATGTGCCCATAGGACTACACATTGTACAATCTGGAAACAATTTATTTCTCTTTAATCTTCATGTAATACAACTCAATAGACATTCCAAACGAGGAAGACTAACCTCAAATAGTACTGCAAGTTTCCCAACTTTTTTCTTTCTCACTAATTTTACCTCTTCTCAAGATACTAGCTCTTCGGTGGAATTAAAAATGAGTAATTCAAAAGATTACAAATTTGAACTACCTTTTATTATATAGTTTAAAACACCAGCTTTGGGTGACTTTATAAGGATGCAGGGATGACAAACTGATATTTTTATCAATGGCAAACGCAAACAGTGACACGTTTCTACATAATAGTAGAATGGCAAAATATGGCTCGCCATTTGGCCTTCCATTTTAAACGTACATTTATAGAATGAACACTAACAATACTCCTTGCAAAGGTAGTCTAATTTGTTCTTGAAGGTATCTTTCTTCTCCAGTTGAAGGTATCACAAAATGCTGGAGTAACTCAGCAGGTCAGGCAGCATCTCTGGAGAAAAGGAATGGGTGACGTTTCGGGTCGAGACCCTTCTTCAGACTGATGTCCGGGGGGTGGGACAATAAAAGGATATAGGTGGAGACAGGAAGACAGTGGGAGAACTGGGAAGGGGGAGGGGAAGAGAAGGACAGAGGAACTACCTAAAAGTTAGAGAAATCAATGTGCATACCGCTGGGCTGCAAGCTGCCCAAGCGAAATATGAGGTGCTGTTCCTCCACTTTGGTAGGCCTCACTATGACACTGGAGGAGGCCCATGACAGAAAGGTCAGACTGGGAGTGGGAGGGGGAGTTGAAGTGCTCAACCACTGGGCAATCAGGTTGGTTAAGGCGGACTGAGGGAAGGTGTTGAGCGAAACGATCGCCGAGCCTGCATTTGGTCTCACCGATGTAGAGAAGTTGACATCTGGAACAGCGGATACAATTGATGAGGTTGGAGGTGCAGGTGAACCTCTGTATCACCTGGAAAGACTGTTTGGGTCCTTGGGCGGAGTCGAGGGGGGAGGTAAAGGGACAGGTTTTTTCTCCAGTTAATCACTTGAATATAGAGAAAGCATAGTTGCATTTGTTGTCGTCGAACTAGCACATACATTCCATTAAAAGCACAAACCGAAATAAATTGCAGCGCAGTAGCCAAGAACAATCAAAGTATGGATTCCTTAATTACTCAAGAAGTTGGCATTGCCGAGGATCCTACAGGGCTTTAAACATATAAGAAATTGGACATAACACAAAAAGATATGACAAACAATTAAATATTAGTGGACACAATAATGAACGCTGACAAAATTTTGAAATGTCGTAAAATTCCACAGCTTCGTACACATACTATTTTCCTCCTAAAACTCGCAGAATAATTTCATCAAAAAGTGTTAGAAAGTTAAAACCCTGTCGGACATGCCAGTCAATCAGCAAAAAATAGCCCACAGGAAATCAGAGGGTCAATTGACAAACATTCTGCTTGATCCTAATAGTGCTGGGGGACCAAAACTATCTTCCAAGACCAAAAGGAAAGAAAACATTAAAAGTTGACTTCGAACTAGATGGAACAAAAACTCAAGTTGACAATTCAAAAATTATCAAGAGGTGAAAAATACAGTTGACGTTGAATTAAACACAAACCAGCCATTTTGAAATCAGGAAATGCATTTTTCTGGGTGCAATATTGGTTGTGACAATGCTTGCCTTCATCGACCACAGCACTGAATACAAGAGTTGGGACATTGTGTAAAAGCTGTACACATCGGTTAGCTGCACCAGGAACATTGCGTGTAGTCCTGGTCACCCAACTACAGGAAAGACACGACTAAGCTAGAGAGGATGCAGATTCAAAAAGATCTTGCCTGAATTGGAGGGTTGAGTTGTAAATAGAGATTGGATAGGCTTGGTGTTTTCCTTGGAAGTTAAGGAAGTCGAGTGGTGACTCAACAGAGGAATATAAAATTCTGAGAAGCGCAGTTGGATCAGTGTGCTTCCATGGCAGGGGTGTTCAAAACTGGGGGGCATAGATTTAAGGTGAGTGGGAGGAAGTTTAAAAAGGTAAATATTTCACACAGCAGTTGGTATTTTGAATGAGGTGTGGTAGAGGAGACAGAAAGGTAACATTAAAAGGCATCTGGACATGTTCTTGAATGAACAAGACATACCCAAATATAGAATTAATGCAGCCAAATAGGATTAGTGTACACAGGGATGATAATCAGTATAGATATAGCAGACTAAAGAACCTGCTTCTATGCTGTATAACTCCAACGCTAAATTTTCCAAGTCATAAATTTAATTTTATCTGACCCCTTTGAGTCAGCTGTGCAAGTTCACATGATTGTTCTTGAGAAAAATTTTTGATCTTGGATACCAGTTATAGTACCCACGGCAGAGGGAAAAACTACTTTGTTATTTTCATTCAAATAGGATCCAGTTCTGTGGGCTAAACGTTTGAATTCTTTTTCCAGTCAAGAGAAATATTGCTAAATTAATTGTGCACATTTTACGAAGACAATTTTATCGGTTCGGCTGACTTTTAGGAAAAAGGTCAAAATAATTGATTGTTATCATGCAACATTTCCTTAAATGTTCATCTTAACGCCTATTGTAAGTGTTAAAGAGAGCACAGCACAGAGGCAGTGTCATTGGCCCACTGTGTTTGTGCTGACTAAGCACCCACCATTTACATTGACCCCGCACTCATACCGTTTCATTCTGGAGACATTCACATCAACCATCCATTATCCCCAACCAAAGCAAATTATAACTGATTCATTACACTAAGGGCAATTTACTGTGGCTAATTAACCAGCCAACACTTCTTTGTGATGTGGGAGAAATCAAAACCACAGGACTGAACCAAGTCAAAAGAAGAATGTGCAAACTCCACAAACAGCACTGATGCACTGGATGAAACTCAGGTCACTGGGCTGGAACTACAAAAGAATTTTCTGTACAATTCCAATAGACAATAGGTGCAGAAGTAGGCCATTCGGCCCTTTAAGCCAGCACCACCATTCAATGTGATCATGGCTGATCATTTTCAATCAGTACCCTGTTCCTGCCTTCTCCCCATACCCCCTGACTCCGCTATCCTTAAGAGCTCTATCAAGCTCTCTCTTGAATGCATTCAGAGAATTGGCCTCTGCTGCCTTCTGAGGCAGAGAATTCCACAGATTTACAACTCTGACTGAAAAAGTTTTTCCTCATCTCCGTTCTAAACAGCCTACCCCTTACTCTTAAACTGTGGCCCCTAGTTCTGGACTCCCCCAACATTGGGAACATGTTTCCTGCCTCTAACGTGTCCAACCCCTTAATAATCTTATATGTTTCGATAAGATCCCGACTTATCCTTCAAAATTCCAGTGTATACAAGCCTAGCCACTCCAGTCTTTCAACATAGGACAGTCCCGCCATTCCGGGGAATTAACCTAGTAAACCTATGCTGTACCCCCTCCATAGCAAGAATATCCTTCCTCAAATTTGGAGACCAAAACTGCACACAGTACTCCAGGTGCAGTCTCACTAGGGCCATGTACAACTGCAGAAGGACCTCTTTGCTCCTATACTCAACTCCTCTTGTTATGAAGGCCAACATTCCATTGGCTTTCTTCACTCCCTGCTGTACCTGCATGCTTCCTTTCAGTGACTGATGCACTAGGACACCCAGATCTCATTGTACGTCCCCTTTTCCTAACTTGACACCATTCAGATAATAATCTGCCTTCCTATTCTTACCACCAAAGTGGATAACCTCACACTTATCCACATTAAACTGCATCTGCCGTGCATCCGTCCACTCACACAACCTGTCCAAGTCACCCTGCAACCTCATAGCATCTTCCTCACAGTTCACACTACCACCCAGCTTTGTATCACCTGCAAATTTGCTAATGGTACTTTTAATCCCTTCATCCAAGTCATTAATGTATATTGTAAATAGCTGCGGTCCCAGCACCAAGCCTTGCAGTACCCCACTAGTCACTGCCTGCCATTCTGAAAGGGACCCATTTATCCCCACTCTTTGCTTTCTGTTTGCCAACCAATTTTCTATCCATGTGAGTACCCTACCCCCAATACCATGTGCTACCCCCAATTTTGCCCACTAATCTATGTGGGACCTTGTCGAAGGCCTTCTGAAAATCAAGCTACACCACATCCACCGGCTCTATCCTGTCAATTTTCCTAGTTACATAGACTCCAGCATCTACCCCACCACTGATGTCAGACTAACTGGTCTATAATTTCCCATTTTCTCACTACCTCCTTTCTTAAAAATGGGACAACATTAGCCACCCTCCAATCCACAGGAACTGATCCTGAATCTATAGAACATTGGAAAATGATCACCAATGCGTCCACAATTTCTAGACCCACCTCCTTAAGTACCCTGGGATGCAGACCATCAGGCCCTGGGGATTTGTGAAATTCTGACTTGCTAAAAGCTTAACCAACTTGCATCATGGAAGGTTTTGTTTAAGATTGGCAAAGAGATGTCACAAGTATCCATTAAAAACTAAATAAATTAAGGGTAAATTTGACCAGTTTAGTGCTCATTGTACCAAACTACAAATTAGAAAAGGTTTTAAAAGAATATCTTGAACACTTTTTTTTAAACATTCCCACCATAATCAGTCATCTAGGGGCCCATCCAAAAACACTTATCCATCCATGACATGCAGAGATTCTCCCTGACCTGTTGACTGACTCCAGCACTGTATTTTTTTAAAACATTTTTCATTGCTCTCTTCCAGTTTTCTTCTCCTTCTCCCCCTCCCCTACAATCAGTCTGAAGAAGGGTCCAGACCAAAATCGGTGCCTATCATGTTTTCCAGAGGTGCAGCCTGACCCACTGAGCTATTCCAACACTTTGCGTATTATTTTGCGAACCAGCCTCTAGTTCTTTTTCTTACATTCCAATTATTGCTTAAAAAAATAGATGATAAAAACCACACTTTTCATCACATGGATCCAAATGCTTCAGAAAGTAGGGAAATAAGGAACTGCAGATGCTGGTTTACATAAAAGGACACTCAAGTAGTAAAGGAGTAACTCAGCGAGTCAGGCAGCATCTCTGAAGAACATGGATAATTTCAGTGGGTTATCCTAGAGATGCTGCTTGACCCGCTGAGTTACTCCAACACTTTGTGTCCTTTTAGCGTGAAACAAAAACCAGATTTGAAAGCCCACCGTGACAAAAATGAAGCAAACATCAACCAGGCTATTAATTCTCACCCATCAGACTTGTGGGCTCAATGGCAGGTGAATGGAAACCAGCGCCTAGGGCGCTCTGACTGGGCAAGGCGAGATGTTACAGAGGATGCAGATGACAGGATGATGGTCATGCTCGAGGTATAACGAGACTGTCTCACACAGCAGGGGTTGCTGCAAATAAATGACTGCAGCCAGTGTGGGAAGCGTTCCTCAGGAATAATGGGGAGGCTGTGGGGAAAGGGAGACGGGAACTTGCTTTGGTTTGAAGATTAACAAGACGCGGTTGAGATGTCCAGAGGGGGCCGGTCACCTCGGCAGTACAAGCAGAACAAAAGGGAAGCAGCAGCCGCCTCGCCTGCCTCATGTGTCACCTCTCCCTCCTGTAAACCCCCGGACCCCAGCAGCGGGAGCACCACCACGTGCTGCTGGGGGAAGATATAGAGGGGGGCACCGGTAAGGGAGGGGGAAGACGGGGTACCCTCCGCCCCTCGTCGCGATGGAGGTAAGTGCGACACAAGCGGGTACTCGAGGCCTGGGGGTTGGGGCATTCCAGTGGCCTGCCCCCCCCCTCCCCCCACGGCTGCTGGGCTCCCTCCCTCGCGGATCACACGCGTGCAGCGAGCGGTGGTCGGGGAGGGGGTGAGGGGAGCCTGCGGCCTGCTTTACCTCACAATCTTCCCCCCCCCCTCTCATCCCACCCAACCCCCTCCAGGGTCTTTCACACCGCCCCCTCTCCACTCCCCATCCCCCCGTCTCGGGGACTGGTCCTCACCCCCTCCCCGCACCCCGTTGCCCTCGGGTTGTGGCGGGCGGGTGGGCTGCAGGCCCCGGGCTGTCGGGCCACCGCTTACCGGTCGCACGGCTCCTGCGGCGCGAGCTGCTCTCCGATGGCGCTAAAGGAAGGGCAGCGTGCCGATTGGCTGGCTATAACAACACGGGGAGCGCGCCCAGGCCCCGCCTCTCCCCGACAGCGCGCCTGCGCAGCTCCGCTCTTTCTCCTGCCCATCCCCCTCAATCCCTCACGTCACTGCGCATGCCGCCGATCTGATTCTCGCTCTCTATTCCTGACACTGCGCCTGCGCGGCTCTGGCGTAACTCTGGCTTCTCTCTCCTCCCCCTCCCGCCCAACCTCCCCGACACTGCGCATGTGCACATCGCGGCTCCGCTTTCTCTCGCTCCTCAGTTCCGTCCCCCGCGCATGCGCTTGCGCTTGCTTCAGTCAGACCACGTCCCCCCGCGGGTGCGCGCTCCCCACCCCGCGTGCACGAGCACGCGCACCCCACCCCCACCCCGCGGGCACGAGCACGCTCCTTCCCCACGTCGCTCGTCCCGGGCGGGCAACTGTCAATCAACGCGCCTGTCAAGACTCATTCATAATTCCCGTAGACAGACGCACTGCTGGAGTAAGTCAGCAGGACGGGCAGCATCTCTGGAGAGAGGGAATGGGTGACGTTAATGAACTGGGTTAATTGGAATTTGTTTCCGAGGCCCCTCTAACTCCAAAAAAGGGAATCAAACGCCCCTCAAATAAGTTTGCAATTGAGCATGAACGATCTTTCATGTAAAATTAAGCAAAAAAACTGCACTATTATTATTTTGGAGTCAAATTAATGTTGCGCAATTTTAAAGCATTTAGAAGGAAGGGCAACGGCTTAATCCTGTCCCCTTCTCTCCTGGGCATAATTGGGTATTCATTGAGTAAATAAGGAGGATTTGTTTCTAGTCGGGAAACGAAATTTAATGTCAGAGGAGAACGAAATAGGAAAAAGCTTTTATTTTAAAATACAGAGAATTATGATGGTCTGAATGCATTGTTTGAAGTGAGCTGGAATTGGATTCTGTGGTGATATCCAAAAAGGAATTACCTCAGAGTAGCAAGACACTTGACCTATCTGGCCCTTTAGACTATAGGAACCTCCTCCCACTTCAGTTCATTTCACCTTCGGGTCATACGTTTCATCTTTATGTAGGATGCCCTTAAAAGCATAATGATTGGTTAAGTTATGGAAAGGCACTGGAGAAGATGCAGGGTAGGGTGGCTAATTAGAGTTTGCATAGACAAAAGTCCTTAAAAACAGGTAAAGACTGTAAAATGGCGCCTCTTGCATACAGGTGCATTGGGCTTTTCTGTACATTCTGATCTAATCAGGGCACTGTGCATGTTATGTGTGGTGATAGTCTTGCTAATAGTATGCATAAAAAGTATTTCAGTATACCTGGGTACGCGTGATAATAAAGAAACCACTGAACAACCAACAAAGTGGTCTAGCATTACTTTTTAAGAAAATATGCTTTTTTTAAATGAATTAATCTATTCTAGTTTTTATATTTGAGTAATGTCCCATAATCAAAAATGTCACCTCTTTAGCTTAGTTTAGTTTAGAGATACAGAGTGGCAACATGCCCTTCGGCTTACCAAGTCCTTGCCAACCAGCGATCCCTGTACACCAGCACTATCCTGCACACTGGGAACAATTTACAATCTTTATCAAAGCCAATTAATCCACAAACTTCTACGTCTTTGGAGTGTGGGTGGAAATTGGAGCTGCTGGGGAAAGCCCAGGCGGGCACGGGGAGAAGGTACAAACTCCGTACAGACAGCACCCATAGAAAGGATCGAATCCCGGTCTCTGGCGCTGTAAGTCAGCAACTGTACCTTTACAGCACCATGCCGCCCAATTTGCTCCAAACCCATTAGAGATATTTACAAGACCATAAAAAAAAAGAAGGTCACTTGGCCCCTTCAACCCATTCAATGTGAACATGGCTTATCTATGCTGGTCCCAGCTCCTCTTCTGTACCAGTTCCCCATAACCTCAATTCCTCAATCTTTCAAATATTTATATATCTCCATCTTAAATACATCTAATGATCAGGTTTCCACCACAATCAGGAGGAGAGAATTCCAGAAATTCGCTAGCTTTTAACAGCGGAAATTTCTGTGTACCTCAGTCTTAAATGACTTCCACCTTACTTTGCTCCATTTGTGACTCTCCCACTTGTGAAAGCACTGCCGATGCTGGTTTATACCAAAGATAGACACAAAGTGCTGGTGTAACCCAGCGGGTCAGGCAGCATCTCTGGAGAAAAAGGATGAATGACGTTTCAGGTCGGGACCCTTCTTCAGACTGAAAGTAGAGGGTGGAGTGGGAGGAGGTGATGAATGAATGAATGAATGAATGAATGAATGAATGAATGAATGAATGAATGAATGAATGAATGAATGAATGAATGAATGAATGAATGGATGAAGAACTGGAGACGAAAAAAGACCAGGACCAATCATGGCCAGCCACAAATGATCTCAGGCAGGGTGTTGCTTGCTAGGTCCCTTGTCTTTCCCTCCCCTTCCCTCTTTGCCCCCTTCCTCCTCCCTAGTCGTTTTACCAGTTCCACAGTTTTTTTCGCTTGCGTTTTCTCCAGGATGCTCCTCTTTCCTCCCACACTCCAAAGGGCCGTAGGTTAATTGGCCCTAGTGTGTAGGATAGTGCTAGTGCATAGGCCGATCGCACGGACTCGGTGGGCCGAAGGGCCTGTTTCCGTGCCTGTACCTCGGAAGAAAGAAACGAACGAAACAAAAAATTAAAAACACGTGGATGCTGGAAATCTGAAATTTTTTAAAAAACAGGAAATTAATTTGTTCGCATGGAGGGTCCTTCCTCCAGAAACGTTAATTCTGTTTCTCTTTGGGAAGGTTAACACTGAAGAGATGTTTCTGCTGCGTGGTGAATTAGTAACAAAGAAGATAATCAAGGATTATGTCCAAATAATGAGCGGGGTAATTGAAAAAAAAAATCCTTTTCTACTCAGTTTTATCAGAACATTGTCTTTTCCGGGTGGTGGCTGGACAGGAATGTTCCACAACGTGCATGGAAATTAAATAAGGGGTTGAAAATGAGGTCAAATAATAGGTCAAAAGGAACTAAAGCTAAGAATGTTCATTGGGTTCCTCATTAAATACAAACAAGGCTAATCTTCTGCAATAAAGATCCACCAGACTAAGTCTGGTGGTGGGAAGTGGTCCGATGAAGGGAGATTAAGCCAAAAACTGTCTGGTCATCTCTGGAGTTTAGAAAGATGTACAGAACTACAGCACAGGAACAAGCTTTCAGGCCACAATTTCTGTGCCAAACATGATGCCAAGTTTCGAGTTTCAGTATGGAAACAGGCCTTTCGGCCCACCGAGTCCAGGCCGGCCTGCGATCACCCGTATGCTGGTTCAATGTTATCCCATTTTCCGATCTTAACCATTAGGACAATTTACAGAAGCCAATTAACTGACAAACTTGCACGCGTTTGGAATGTGGAAACTGAAGCACCTGGAGAAAACCCAGGTGAACCGGCAAGGTGGGAGTCGGACAAAGTGCCAGTAAGCCTACAGGTTGCGGGAAGTAGTGCAGGGCCTTGATGGTGGACAGGGCGGCTGGAGGCCCTGCAGCAGGCTGGGGCTTGGCCCAGTGGCCTGGCGAGCCACGGTTGCATTCCAACCGCAGGCCCTGCTCACTCGGAGAGGGATCACGACCCTGCCCGGCCCCTGCTTGCCCCATGGATCAGGAATCGGTGAAAAGGTGGAGGGAATCGGCAACAGCGGCGGACGCTGGCTAAGGGGTGCTGTGAGAAGAACCGGGGGACGGTGGTCTTACCTTTCGCACCCTCGAGGTTGGCTGCGGGAGACATCCCCCGGGGAACGAGGGCTGTAGAGGGCCGGGCGTGGAGAGGGACAATGGATTGCGGAACGACTGGAATGGAGGCGATGGTTGCAACAGGCCTTCGTGGCCATCTGTAGCTGGGACAGTAAACTGGTGCCAAAAATAGCGCCTCTTCCATCTGCACTCAGTGGGCCGTTCTGTGAATTTTGTACTAACCGGGACGATTGTGCTTATGTACAGGATAGTCTTGCTGAGCTGTATGCAAAAAATGTATTTCACAGTATCTGGTACACGTGACAATAAAGAAACCATTGAGACCACCGTTGTAAGGTGACATCTCTATCGCTGCGCCACTGTGCTCTTTGTCTCTATATCAGAATGTAAGAGTGCAATGAGGCCAGCTACTTCCTTGAGTGTCATGAGACAAACACAACGCATTGCTTCCATCCTTGTTCTTCTCATTAGGTTTACGGAAACAAACGTCTTCCCTGCATAATATCAGCATTTCCCTTGCAGAAGTACAGGGAATCAAAAAGACTCATCAACCACTGCACTGTGGTGCATCAGTAGAGCTGCTGCCTTACAGCACCAGAGACCCGAGTTGAATCCTGGCTACAGGTGCTGTCTGTACGGAGTTTGCATGTTCTCCCTGTGACCATCTGAGTTTTCTCCAGGTGGTCCTGTTTCCTCCCACATTCCAAAGATGTACGGAGTTGTAGCTTAATTGGCCTCAGTGAATTGTCCCTCGTGTGTCGGACAGAACTGGTGTGTAGATGATTGTTGGTCGGCACAGACTCGGTGGGCTGAAGGGCATGTTTCAATGTTGTATCTCTAAACCAAACCACTTCTATGAATGCGATTATAGGAAGCAAATCTCAAACTAATCGAGTTGATCGTGGACAACTGCATCCTTGCACTCAATCTCTTTCCCAACAAAATTTCTGGTGAACAAGTATAGACTACAGGGTGAAATCAAAACTAGCAAATACTAAATGTCCACACCATTTTTTACTTGTGTTTAACATTTCCTTTAAAGTATATATTGTTAGTTATTTGCTTGTTCACTTGGTGTATCTTGTACTTTTTCATTTCTTGATACTTACTGGCCATTCTGGGAAGTACAAAGAAGTCACAGTGCATTGTTTCTGTGAAGGCTATGTTTAGAGGGACCATGTGTCATGGTGTGAATGGAGATGGTTGGGTGACCTGCTCTGCTGTATGGTTTGGGGATTATTTTTGCACATATAATGCATAACTCTCCTCCACTCACTAAACTTTGACAGTCCTTCCATAAACCACAAGGCTGTTCAATTCACCCCATTGAGGGCATTGGACATTGCCTAAGGAACTACAATGCTCTACAATGCTGAGTATATTCTGCACTCTGTGCCTTCCCATTTGCTCTATGTATTGTACTTGAGCTTGAATTAATTCTAGCTACATGTGGTATATCTGATCTGTTTGGACAAAGCTTTTCACTGTACCTCAGAATAGGTGACAGTAATAAACCTAAATCTGAACCTAAATCTACGGAGACTTTTAGCTGGAGACTTTGCTGTAATGATTGTTTTTTTAAAGCATACATTGTGGGCCGCAGGGCCTGTTTCTGTGATGTACAAGCCTTTGATCTTTATATGCCTTGTTTTCTGCAATTCATACTGTAGTTTGTACATTTTATCCTAAGTCTCACACAGTTTCCGAGTATTTCCTGAAACTCATTGGCTAACACTCGTGTTATGTTCGGTTAAGTTTTGTGAAAAACTTTCTTCCTCCTCAGCGTTGTTACCAATTTGGTTGGCCCAATCTATATGTAGATTAAAGTTACCCATGATAACTGCTGTACCATTGCTACACGCATCCCTAATTTCCTGCTTGATGCTATCCCCAACCTCCCTACTGCTGTTTGGTGGTCTGTATACAACTCCAACAAGCGTTTTCTGGCCTTGTCTATTTTGCAGTTCTACCCATACCGATTCTACAGCATCCAAGCTAATGTCTCTCCTTGCTATTGCATTAATCTCCTCTTTAACCAGCAATGCCACCCCACCTCCTCTTCCTTTCTGTCTATCTTTCCTGAATAACGAATACCCCTGCATGTTTAGCTCCCAGCCTTGGTCACCCTGGAGCCATGTCTCCGTAATTCCAACGATGTCATATTCCTTAACTAGTAACTGCACATTCAATTCATCCATCTTATTACGAATGTTCATCACATTAAGGCACAAAGCTTTCAGGTTAGTTTTTCTCATCTCCCTTCTACCTTTTGCTTCCGTCCTCCTTTTATGTCCCTCTGTCCCCTCGCATTGGTTCCCATCCCCATGCCCTGTTAGTTTAAACGTGACCTTTCCTACACTCTCCCGTTAGCTGCTCGCATACGCTTCCATGTTGTTGACTCCACCTTCCCACTGTTTAGTTTAAACCCGCCCATGTAGCACTAGCAAACCCGCCTGCCAGAATGTCGGTCCCTCTCCAATTAAGGTGCAACCCGTCCCTTTTGTACAGGTCACCCCTGCCCCAGAAGAGATCCCAGTGATCTAGAAATCTAAATCCCTGCCCCCTGCACCAACTCCTCAGCCACACATCCAGATCCCCTATCTCCCTGTTCCCACCTTCGCTAGCACAAAGTACAGGTGCTGACATTTGGACAGTTGTATGAATAGGAAAGGTTTGGAGGGATATGGGCCAAACATGGGCAGGTGGGAAGAGTGTAAATGGGGCATTTTGGTTGGCATGGGCCGAAAGGCATGTTTCCGTGCTGTATGATTCTACGACTCTTTTAATTCTATTGATTATTGTTCCTGTGAAGCTGCAGCAAGTAAGAGTTTCATTGTTCCATTCCATACCCAGCAAATGTGAGTCGACTCTCACTAGAATTGTCATTGCCAGCCACTCTGCAGCATAAATATTATTTACCACAACAGTGAAGTCTGGCTATTATCCAGATCTCACAGCAGTGCCTCGGGAACTGAGAGTGAATAAGAGAGCACCAACAAAAATGAATACTTAAAAATAAGAAAGGAATTTGTTGACCTGGAAAGCTATCGATATGCTCTGGCCTCAAGGCAACTACGTCAAACAAAAGCTTGTAGAGCACGATGACGATAATCTAAAAGCTGCAAAATAGTCCAAATGGTTCCCTGGAGGATCTCAACAGCTCAGGCAAATTCTGTGGAAGGAAATGGACACTTGATGTTTTGGGTCGGGGACCTTTCCACAGATTAAACTATCCCAAAGACGTGCGAGTCTGTAGGTTAATTGGCCTCTGTAAATTGCCCCTAGTGCGTAGGGAGTGAAAGAGAAAGTGGTAACATTGAACTGGTGCGAACTGGTGATCGATGGTCAGTGTGGACTCAGTGGGCCGAAGGGCCTGTTTCCATGCTGCGTCTCTAAACTAAACTAAACCAATAACAAAGAACGAAAAGGGGTTATAAGAAGAGTCCTGAGCTAAACGCTGTTCAATATTTCACATCTGCAGGTCTTCCGTCCTCCATTGGCTCCCCATTGTCCTTTCCTGATAGTTTAATGGGAAAAATGTGCAATTATCGATTTTGGCAGGGAAATAAAGATCAGACAGACAATCAGTATCTGTGAAAGAGAAGGTAGACACAAAATGCTGGAATAACTCAGCGGGTCAGGCAGCATCTTGGGAGAGAAGGAATGGTGACGTTTCGGGTCGAAACTTCACGTTTCTCTGTGAAAGGGAAACTAGTCAAGGTTTATGGCTGAAGACTTTATCACAACTAAGAAAGAGTCAGCACACAAACTGGAGAAACAGCACCTCATGTGAAAGGCCTGGATAGAGTGGATGTGGAGAGGATATTTCCACTAGTGGGAGAGTCTAGGATCAGAGGCCGTAGCCTCAAAATAAAGGGTTGTACCTTTGGAAAGAAGTTGAGGAGGAATTTCTTTAGTCAGAGGTTGATCGGCCATGGTTGAATGGCGGAGTAGACTTGATGAGCCGAATGGCCTAATTCTGCTCCTATAACTTATGAACATATACCACTTGGGTAGTTTACAACTCCACAATATGAATGTTGAATTCTTCAATTTTAAGTAGAACCCTCCCTTCCCCCTACCTCTTTCCTGTGTCCCCACCTCAGTGCACACCCATGTCCTCAACTATCCCCATCACTTTCCACCCATATCCCTCCATCTTGCTTTACATTTTACTCTTCTCCTCTCCTTATCTGACAACTTCTTGTTTCCTTTTCACCTCCAGCCTTTGTCTCTTACTCCACCCATCTGCTAATCAAGTCTGACCCCCCTCCCCCCACCTCACGTGTATCCACCTGTCACTAACCACAAGGAAATGCAGATGCTGGTTGGAATTTAAAAAAGCACAAAATGCTGGAGTGACTCAGAGACGCTGCCTGACCCGCTGAGTTACTCCAGCACTTTGTGTTTCGTGCAGGAGACACAGTGCAAGTTAGTCCAGGCAGTGGAAAAGATGGGGGAGGGTAATAGCAAGTGGAACAAAGGCAATGTCATTCATAGGGAGGGATGATAGACAGGCACTGAATGGGCAGATAAGCCCCTTTGTCTGGGTAATGTGTTGCTAATGTTGTGAAGTCCTGGGTGATGTTGTATCCTCTGTCCTGCTCGGACATGCTGAGCAGGCCTGCATATGGAGAAACCTACTGAAATAGTTAGCGCAAATGGCCAGTCCTGATACAAACAGGACAAAGGATCATGTTATATGAAGTTGGAGAATTTAACTTCATTATGGGGGCGGCACAATAGCACTGCGGTAGAACTGCTGCCTCACAGCGCTAAAGACCCGGGTTCCATCCTGACCTCGGGTGCTGTCTGTATGGAGTTTGTATGTTCTCCCTGTGACCGCGTGGGATTTCTCCGGGTGCTCCAGTTTTCTTCCACATTTCAAAGACACGCGGGTTTGTAGATTAATTGGCTTCTGTAAATTGCCCCTACTGTGCAGGGAATGGATGCGAATGTGGGATAACATAGAACTAGTGTGAATGGGTGATTGATGGTCAGCACAGACTCGATGGGCCAAGGGGATGGTTTCCACTCTGTGTCCCGAACTCAATTAAATTAAACAAATGTTATTCAAAATTTTTAAAAGAAGAAGAACGGTGAGGGATTGCAGAGGGATCTGGGTGTCCAGGTATATGACTTGAAAAAGGTTTGTATGCGGGTACAACAAATAATTAGGAAAGATAAAAGAAGGTTATTACTTATTGCTCGGGTGACTGAATTCAAGTCCAGGAAGAAACAAGAGACTGCAGATGAATCCGAAGTTAAAAATGAAGTGTAGAGGAACTCAGCAGGTCAGGCAGCATCTGTGGAGGGACATGGACAGGCGATCCAGGTTCAGGACCATCCGCAGCTTGGAAGCCATGAGGAATAAGTTGACGGTGAAGGCAGATGCTGTGGAGAGTATTTATTCACAAAATGCTGGAGTAACTCAGCAGGTCAGGCAGCATCTTGGGAGAGAAGGAATGGGTGACGTTTCGGGTCGAGACCCTTCTTCAGACGCTGTGGAGGGACAGGAGGCTGTGGTATGAGCCTGGGTAAGAACAGAGCAGGAATCAAAGGGGGGCAGTGAGAGAAGTTCTCACAGGACTCCCATCGGAGAGGAACTGCTTCAAAATGGACAGACCTTGAGATTTAGCAGCGGAGCAGTAAAATGGAGAAACAAGTGACTGCAGATGTTGGAATCTTGAGCAAAAATCAAAATGCTGGAGTAACCTTGCACGTCAGGCAGCATCTGTGGAGGGAAATGGGCAGATGATGCTTCTGGCTGGGACTCTTTATCAGATTCAAAGACTTTGACTAGGGAGGTTATGCTTCAATTACAAAGGCCAATGTCAAAAGCTCAAGTGGAGTATTGTGTATGGAATGCTACTTAAGAAAGGGCATTCATGCATTGAACCAGTTCATAGTGGTTCATAAATTCATCAGTTCATGTTGTATTTCGGAGCAAAATTAGGCCATTCGGCCCATCAAGTCTACTCCGTTATTCAATCATGGCTGATCTATATTCCCCTCTCAACCTAATTTTCCTGCCTTCTCCCCATAACCTTTGACACCCTTACCAATCAAGAACCTGTCAATCTCCACCTTAAAAATATCCATTGGCTTGACCTCCACAGCCGAATGTGGCAATGAATTCCACAGATTCACCACCCTTGGACTAAAGAAATTCCTCCTCATCTCCTTTCTAAAGGCAGGTCTTTTTATTCTGAGGCTGTGGGCTCTGGTCCTAGACTCCCCCACTAGTGGGAACATCCTCTCCACGTCCACTCTATCCAGGACTTTCACTATAGATGCTCCCCGGCTTATGATATTTTCGGTTTCCGATGGGTTTCTCGGAACGTAACCCCCATCGTAAGTTGAGGACCACCTGTATTTGGTAAGTTTCAATGAGGTGTCACCCCCCCCCCCCCCCCCCCATCCTTCTTTTCTCCAACGAGTACAGGCCCAGTGGTATCAAACGCTCATTACATGTTAACCCAATCATTCCTGGGATCATTCTCGTCAACCGTCTCTGGAGCCTCGCCAATGCCAACCCATCCTTCCTCAGATATGGGGCCCAAAACCATTCACAATACTCACAATGCGGTCTGACCAGTGCCTTGTAAAGCCTCCGCATTACATCCCTGTTGTTATATTTCAGTCATTCATGCAAGGGACAGGTTGCCTTCTGATTAAAGATTGGATATGCTAAGTTTGTAGCCTTTGGAACTTAGAAGGTTTTACTTACTGTGGGAGACATAAATAGCAGGTTGGTCCTTGGAGGCAAGAGTATTCCCACAGCAGAAACACTATCAATGTAAAGATAATACTCAATCTTTTCATGAGACCTTTTCAGGTCTGTTTTATCCGTGACATTTATTTCAAGATATATTTTACTCAGGCACAACCAGCAGTGATTTTTACAAGAAAATCAGTTGACCTGCAGAAAGATCCAATTATTTTCCAGTTCTACTTGTGGCAGGACCATGAAACAATCTGTGAGGTCATTATGAATTATATGGCTGATCTCTTGCCCCAGTGCCAGGATCCACCAACCTCTTGATTTCCCAAATATCATGGCTGGAGGGGCCAAGTCATTTGGTATTTTAAAAGCAGAGATTGATAGAGTCATACAGCGTGGAAACAGGCCATTTGGCCCAACTTGCCCACGCCAACCATCTGCACTCGTTCCAGCTGGCTCGGTATGAAACATCCCTATAATTTATCCCGTCCATGCACCCAACAACCAGTCAAATTTAAACAGCCTCTTACACTGCCTTGAGGACATAAAATGTTGGATGGCACAGAACTTCCTCCAATTAAATGAGAGCAAGTCTGAGGTCATCCTATTCGGCCCCCCCGACTCCATCAAATTGATAACAGGCAGTCTTGGAAGTCTATCCTGCCTAGTCAAACCGCATGTCAAAAACCTCGGCATGATATTTGACTCTGCATTAAAATTTGATAAGCAAGTCAACGCTGTGGTAAAAGCCAGCTTCTTCCAACTTCGAACCATAGCTAAAATCAAACCTTTCCTCCAATTCGACGACACAGAAAAAATCATTCACGCTTTTATTTCCTCCCGCCTAGACTACTGCAACTCCCTATACACTGGGATCAGCCAATCTTCCCTGTCCCGCCTGCAACTGGTCCAAAACGCCGCAGCGAGACTCCTGACGGGTACCCGTAAAAGGGACCACATCACCCCGATTCTGGCCTCTCTCCACTGGCTCCCTGTACGGTACAGAATCAACTTCAAGCTCCTCCTATTCACGTATAAAGCCCTAAATGGACACTCCCCCCCCCTACATCAAAAATCTTCTAACCCCCCTCTCTAACTCCAGGTCCCTCAGGTCGGCCGACTTAGGGCTACTCACTATCCCGCGGTCTAGGCTTAAGCTCAGGGGTGACCGCGCTTTTGCGGTTGCAGCTCCTAGACTGTGGAACAGCATCCCTCTCCCCATCAGAACTGCCCCCTCCATCGACTCCTTTAAGTCCAGGCTCAAAACCTATTTCTACTCCCTAGCGTTTGAGGCTCATTGAGGAGGTGCTGTGAACTGTTTGCGTGCTACTTGTATGTTTCTTTTTTTTTCCATTGGAACCTAATCAGATGTACAGCACTTTGGTCAACGTGGGTTGTTTTTAAATGTGCTATACAAATAAAATTGACTTGACTTGACTTGACCTGTCCACAGGTTTTTTAAACATTGTGATAATACCTCACCTACCTCTTCCAGCAGCTCGTTCCATATACCTTCCACCCTTGTGTCAAAAAGTTGTCCCTCGGGTTCCTATTAAATCTTTTCCCTCCTCATCTTAAATCCATGTCCTCTGGGTCTTGATTCCCCTACTCTGGATAAAACTCTGTGCATTTACTGTATCTATTTCTCTCATGATCGTATACACCTCTACAAGATCACTCCTCATCCTCCTGCACTCCAAGGATAAATTCTTGATTAGTAAGGCATCAAAGGCTACTGGTTGAAGGCAAGAGAATGGGGTTGAGAGTGAAAAATAGATCAGGAAGATTGAATGGCAAAATAGACTCGATGGGCTGAATGGCCTAAATATGCTCCAATGTCTGATGGTCTTATGGTCTAAATCTATCAGTCTCCGCTTACCTGTACCTCCACTGCCTCTTGGGAAGAGAATTCCAAAGATTCAGCATGCCTTGGCTGGAGAAGTTGCTTCCCATCTCCATTTCAAACAAAATTCTCATTCTAATTCCTCCCTGCCTTGGGCTTCTTATTATTGTATGTTACTCTGGTTCTCGATTCCCCTGCTCTGGATAAAAGACTGTGCATTCACCCTGTCTCTACCGCTCGATCTTATACACGTCTATAAGATCACCCATCACCATCCTGTGCTCCAAGGAATAAAGTCCTAGCCTGCCCAACCTCCCCTATTGCTCAGGCCCTCAAATCCTGGCAACATCCTTGCAAATCTACTCTGTACTTTTTCCAGCTTAACAACATCCTTCCTATAGTAGGGTGACCAAAACTGAACACAATACTCCAAAAGTGGCCTCACCAACGCCTTGACTGATGAAGGCCAATGTAACAAAAGCCTTCTTGATCACCCTATCTACTTGTGACGCCACTTTCAGGGAACTATTTACCTGCACTCCTGGTTTTGTTTCTTCTACAACACTCTCCGGGGCTTTACCATACACTGCGAAGGTCCCTGCTCTGGTTTGACTTCCCAAAATGCAACACCTCGAACTTATCTGTATTAAACATCATTAACCATTCCTCAGTTCACTTCCCCAACTGAACTCCCAGGGTACTTAAGGAGGTGGCGCTAGAAATTGTGGACGCATTGGTAATTATTTTCCAATATTCTATAGATTCAGGGTCAGTTCCTGTGGATTGGAGGGTAGCTAATGTTATCCCACTTTTTAAGAAAGGAGAGAGAGAGAGAAAATGGGAAATTATAGACCAGTTAGTCTGACATCAGTGGTGGGGAAGATGCTGGAGTCAATTATAAAAGACGAAAATTGCAGAGCATTTGGATAGCAGTAACAGGATCGTTCCGAGTCAACATGGATTTACGAAGGGGAAATCATGTTTGACTAATCTACTGGAATTTTTTGAGGATGTAACTAGGAAAATTTACAGGGGAGAGCCGGTGGATATGGTGTTCTTCGACTTTCAGAAAGCCTTCGACAAGGTCCCACATAGGAGATTGGTGGGCAAAATTAGAGCACATGGTATTGGAGATAGGGTACTGACATGGATAGAAAATTGGTTGACAGACAGAAAGCAAAGAGTGGGGATAAATGGGTCCCTTTCAGAATGGCAGGCAGTGACTAGTGGGGTATCGCAAGGCTCGGTGCTGGGACCGCAGCTGTTTACAATATACATCAATGACTTGGATGAAGGGATTAAAAGTACCATTAGCAAATTTGCAGATGATACAAAGCTGGGTGGCAGTGTGAACTGTGAGGAAGATGCTATGAGGTTGCAGGGTGACTTGGACCGGTAGTGTGAGTGGGCGGATGCATGGCAGATGCAGTTTAATGCGGATAAGTGTGAGGTTATCCACTTTGGTGGTAAGAATAGGAAGGCAGATTATTATCTGAATGGTGTCAAGTTAGGAAAAGGGGACGTACAACAAGATCTGGGTTTCCTGGTGCATCAGTCACTGAAAGGAAGCATGCAGGTACAGCAGGCAGTGAAGAAAGCCAATGGAATGTTGGCCTTCATAACAAGAGGAGTTGAGTATAGGAGCAAAGAGTTCCTTCTGTAGTTGTACAGGGCCCTAGTGAGACCGCACCTGGAGTACTGTGTGTAGTTTTGGTCTCCAAATTTGAGGAAGGATATTCTTGCTATTGAGGGCGTGCAGCGTAAGTTTATTAGGTTAATTCCCGGAATGGCGGGACTATCATATGTTGAAAGACTGGAGCGACTAGGCTTGTGTACACTGGAATTTAGAAGGATGAGAGGGGATCTTATCGAAACGTATAAGATTATTAAGGGGTTAGACACGTTAGAAACATGTTCCCAATGTTGGGGGAGTCCAGAACCAGGGGCCACAGTTTAAGAATACGGGGTAGGCCATTTAGAACGGAGATGTGGAAAAACCTTTTTAGTTGTGAATCTGTGGAATTCTCTGCCTCAGAAGGCAGTGGAGCCAAGTCTCTGAATGCATTCAAGAGAGAGCTTGATAGAGCTCTTAAGGATAGCGGAGTCAGGGGGTATGGGGAGAAGGCAGGAACGGGGTACTGATTGAGAATGATCAGCCATGATCACATTGAATGGCGGTGCTGGCTCGAGGGGTCGAATGGCCTACTCCTGCACCTATTGTCTACTGTCTAATGATCACGATTCTGCTGTAATATTTGATAGCTATCTACGATACCACCCGCTTCAGTGTCATCTGCAAACTTACCAACCATGCCTTTACATTCTCATCCAATTCGTTGATATAAATTGCAAACAGCAATGGTCCCAGCACTGATCCCTGAGACACACGACATCACAGGCCTCCAGTCCAAAAAACATCTTCCACCATCACCCCTCTGCTTCTTTCTGTTTCTTTCAGTTAAACTGGGTAACTAGACCATAATCGCGCAAACAGAACTAGGTAGTGCAAACTATGCAAAGTCCATAGTAGATTGGTGCTGAGGTAAGAAGGTTGTGGTCAGGGTTGTGTCGTGGTTCAAGAGGCTGATGGTTGATTAGGAGAAGCTGTTCTTGAACCAGGCAACAGCAAGACGTGAGTGTAGCCGGGGGAGGGTGGGGTGTAGGTCTATGATGATATTTGTTGCCTTTTTAAGCCAGTGGGTTTTTTCAATCCCCTCGATGGTGGGAGGTCAGTACCTGTGATGGACCGGGCAATGTCTACTACTTTCTCTTGTTGCTGTTGTCAGGACATCTGCTGCCATTGTTTTGGGGATAATATAGACCAGATCTTCCCCAGAGCTGCTGAATAAAGATTGCCAGCCTGTGACAGGATAGTTTCTTCAAGCTCGGAGACATGCAGTGGTAATTCAAAACTTGGCATCATCCCGGACATTTTTGTTCATAGGATCAGCAATTCACCCAACAGCATAAGTATCTCCTGATGGCCTGAGCTGGTCATGGTAAGGATTTATTATTGTCATGTGTACCGAGATCGAGTCGCTCTGTGCTCAGCCTCCTACACTGCTAGGATGAAGTCACATGCAAACTGGAAGAACACCATCTCACGTAGAAACAAGGAACTGCAGATGCTGGTTAATACACAAAAGGACACAAAGTGCTGGAGTAGCGAGGTTAATCCCCGGGATGGCGGGACTGTCATATGAGAAAAGATTGGAAAGACTGGGTTTGTATTCACTGGAACTTAGAAGGATGAGAGGGGATCTTATAGAGACGTATAAAATTATAAAAGGACTAGACAAGGAAGATGCAGGGAGAATGTTCCCAATGTTGGAGGAGACAAGAACCAGGGGCCACAGTCTAAGAATAAAGGGGCGACCATTTAAATCTGAGGAGAGAAAAAATGTTTTCACCCAGAGAGTTGTGCATTGGACTGTGAGTGACTGAATTTTTTGGATGACAAATAAAGCTATCTTGAATCTTGAATCTTGAATTTGTGGAATTCTCCGCCACAGAAGGCAGTGGAGGCCAATTCACTGGATGAATTTGAAAGAGAGTTAGATAGAGCTCTTGGGGCTAGTGGAATCAAGGGATATGGGGAGAAGGCAGGCACGGGTTACTGATTGTGGATGATCAGCCATGATCACAATGAATGGCGTTGCTGGCTCGAAGGGCCAAATGGCCTCCTCCTGCACCTATTTTCTATGTTTCTATGTAACTCTGCGGGCCTGGAGAACATAGATCGGTGACATTTCGGGTCTTTGGATTTTAGAGACTTTAGAGATACAGGCCCTTTGGCCCATCGAGTCCACACTGCCCGACAATCACCCCATTCACTAGCACTATCCCACACACTGGGGACAATCGATGATTTTTTAAACCGAAACCAATTAACTTTCAAACCTGTACGTCTTTGGGATGTGGGAGGAAACCGGAGCACTCGAAGAAAACTCATGCGGTCACAGGGAGAACTTACAAACTCTGTAAAGACAACAGACTTAGTCAGGGTGGAACCCGGGTAGCTGGTGCTGTGAGGCAGCAACTGTACTGCTGCGCCACTGTGTGGCCCCCTTTGGGACCCTTCTTCCAGAACCTTAAAGAATCTCATATGCGGCTATCTCGTATGAAGATATAATTCCGCTTGGATAGCTTACAACCCACTGACCTGAACACTAACTCCTCTAATTTCAGGTAAACCAATCCCCCCCCCCCCCACTTCTCCATGCTGATTTACACAGGTCCTCTCATGCCCCTTTCTCCCCCCCCCCCCCAGTTCCTTTCCCCTCCTCCTTCTGCTCATTACCCATCCCTATCCCTTCCAGTTCCACTACACCCCCCATTTCCTCCCACCCACCTTTCCTCCCTCTGGTTCTGCATTTAGTTCCTCAACATCTGCACCCTTTTGCCTTCTCCACCTCACACCTCCAGCCTCGGTCTCCATCTCCACCTCTCTCCCTTCCTCACATGGATCTACCTATCACTTGCCAGTTTTTGCCCCTCCCCTTCCCCTCACTTCTTTCTGCCAACTATCGACCCTCTACCCCAGTCTTAAAGAAAGGTCCAGATCTGAACCATCGCCTTTCCATTTCACTCCGCAGCTTGTGTTTTGTAGACACAAGGACCTGCAGATGCTGGAATCTTGAGTAAAACACAAACGTGCTGGAGAAATTCAGTGGGTCAGGCAGCATCTCTGGAGTCTGGAAAACGGTCTGGACCAGAAATGTCACTTATCCACGTCTTCCAGAGATAGACAATAGACAATAGACAATAGGTGCAGGAGTAGGCCATTCAGCCCTTCGAGCCAGCACCGCCATTCAATGCGATCATGGCTGATCACTCTCAATCAGTACCCCGTTCCTGCCTTCTCCCCATACCCCCTCACTCCGCTATCCTTAAGAGCTCTATCCAGCTCTCTCTTGAAAGCATCCAACGAACTGGCCTCCACTGCCTTCTGAGGCAGAGAATTCCACACCTTCACCACTCTCTGACTGAAAAAGTTCTTCCTCATCTCCGTTCTATATGGCCTACCCCTTATTCTTAAACTGTGGCCCCTTGTTCTGGACTCCCCCAACATTGGGAACATGTTTCCTGCCTCTAATGTGTCCAATCCCCTAATTATCTTATATGCTTCAATAAGATCCCCCCTCATCCTTCTAAATTCCAGTGTATACAAGCCTAATTGCCCCAGCCTTTCAACATACGACAGTCCCGCCATTCCGGGAATTAACCTAGTGAACCTACGCTGCACGCCCTCAATAGCAAGAATATCCTTCCTCAAATTTGGAGACCAAAACTGCACACAGTAGTCCAGGTGCGGTCTCACCAGGGCCCGGTACAACTGTAGAAGGACCTCTTTGCTCCTATACTCAACTCCTCTTGTTACGGCCAACATTCCATTGGCTTTCAGGATGCTGCCTGACCCGCTGAGTTACTCCAGCACTTTGTGATTTGCTTAGTTTGGGTTTTGTTTTGTGTTAGATGAAGATTCTCGTTTATACTGAGGTTACAATGGGCAGACACTGTTCTTTAGTTCTCTGCACAGGGCTCACATAAAAGCTTCTATACACAGTTCCTGAAACTGCTGCCGACAGATAGAGTCTAGTTTATTTGTTGATTGTTATCTCAGTGCTTTTTCTTTTAGTTATCCCTTTTATCCTGTACCAAAGGACTCCATCCCTTTGGGTTCAGTCATCTTTTTGCAAGCTGACGCACTTATTTAATCCCTGGGTAAAGAAACTGCTTTGTGAGCTGTTTTCCAGTGATCTCCATCCACAGCTATGTCAGAATGGCATTGGCTTAATATTGGTATTGGTTTTAAGGTCACATGTACAAAGATACAGTGAAACACTTTATTTTGTACGTCATCCAGACAAAAACATTGAGTACAATCAAACTATGCATGTATAACAGGTAGTGCAAAGAGAAAGGACATTGAGTGCAGTATATCGTGTTACCGCGACAGAGAAAATGCAGATTTTTTAAAAAGTGTAAAATCTGCAATGAGGTAGGTTGGAAGATCGGAAATATATCCCTCAGCTTGTGAGCGGTCGCCTCAGATTCTGATAGCAGTGGGGAAGAAGCTGTTCCTGAATCTGGTGGTATACGCTTTCAAACTTTAGCGTCTTCTGCCTGATGGGAGAGGAGAGAAGAGGGAACGACTGGGGTATGAGTGGTCCTTGATTATGTTGGCAGAAGACAGAGGGGGAGAAACTGGTTTGCGTGATGGACTGGGCTACATCCACAACTCTGAAAATTCCTGCGGTCTTGGGCAAAGCTTTTGTCAAACCAAACTATGATGTGATGAAACAGTCGGAAGAAGTCCCAAACTGAAACATCACCTATCCTTTTTCTACAGAGATGCTGCCTGACCTGCTGAGTTACTGCAGCCTTTGTATTTATAGAGTCGTACAGCGTGGAAACAGGCTCTTCTGCCCAACTTGCCCACACAACCAACATGTCCCATCTACACTAGTCCCACCTGCCTGTGTTTGGCCCATATCTCTCTAAAACTGTTCTCTCCATTTACCTGTCCAAATAGTTCTTAAACATTGCGACACCACCTGCCTCAACTACCTCCTCCGGCACCTCATTCCATACACCCATCACCCTCTGTGTAAAAAAGTTACACCTCCGGATCCAATTAAATCTTTCCCCCCTCACCTTCAACGGATGTCCTCAGGTTCTCGATTCCCCTACTCTGGGCAAGATCTTTGGTATAAACCAGTATCAGCAGTTCCTTCCTATTACAATATTCTTATTAATATTTCTTTCCTATTTCAAAGATGTCGCCCGCTTGAGTCCTGGTGGTCGGTCGAGGACGTGCTGCTGAGAGAACAAAGAAGGACCCGGCAAGGTGACGGTGGGGGGTGGGGAGGGCGGGGGGGAGAGCGAGAAGGCAGAGAGACCTGCCGTGAGGGACGGGGGCGGGTGAGAAGGAAGAGGGACCACCAGGACTATATTGACTATACACGTCGAACAATCACTGTTCCAGGCGTACACTGGCCCTATCCCCGAATTTCACCTCCGCTACATTGACGACTGCATCGGTGCTACCTCCTGCACCCATGCAGAACTCACTGACTCCATCAATTTCATGACTAATTTCCATCCTGCACTCAAATTCACTTGGACCATCTCCGAAATCTTCCTACCGTTTCTAGATCTCATCGTCTCCGTCACAGGAGACAGACTATTGACCGACATCTATTACAAACCCACTGACTCCCACAGCTATCTAGACTACACTTCTTCCCACCCTACTTCCTGTAAAGATTCTGACTCCTACTCCCATTCCTCCGCATCTGCCCCAGGATGAGGTTTTCCATACCAGGGCATCGGAGATGTCCTCATTCTTTAGGGAACGGGGGTTCCCCCCCCTCCCATTGATGAGGCTCTCACTAGGATCTCCTCTATATCCCGCAACTCCGCTCTTGCTCCCCCTCCCCCCATTCGTAACAAGGACAGAGCTCCCCTTGTCCTCACCTTCCACCCCATCAGCCGTCACATACAGCATATAATGCTCTAACATTTTCGCCACCTCCAACGGGATCCCACCACTGGCCATATCTTCCCATCTCCACCCAAATTGTTGGTGATATTTATACTGAAGAAAGTGAACGCTCTTAACCATCTCCACATCACAGTCGACACCATCGATGTAGACTGGGGCGTTTACTCCACCCATTTCCTGCAGTCCATGACCAGCACTTGTGTTTTGAGGTTGTTATCTTGACACCATACTACTGAGCTCGCAATCTCCTTCCTGTACTCCATTTCATCACTGTTCGAGATCTGGCCTACGACAATGGTGTAATCTGCAAAGTTGTCAGAGAAGAACGTGGCTGCACAGTCATGAGTGCATAAGGAGTATTGCGAGGCTGAGAATGTTGCCTTGAGGGGCACCAGTGTTGACAATTGTCGCGGAGGATGTTCTTATCATATCATATCATATCATATATATACAGCCGGAAACAGGCCTTTTCGGCCCTCCAAGTCCGTGCCGCCCAGTGATCCCCGTACATCAACACTATCCTACACCCACTAGGGACAATTTTTTACATTTACCCAGCCAATTAACCTACATACCTGTCCCTATATAAAGGTTCTGTCCCTTTATCCTCAACTATTGTGGTTTCTGGGTCAGAAAGTCAAGGATCCAGTTGCAAAGGGAGGTGAAAAGTCTGAGGTTCAGGTGTTTGAAGATGAGATTGGTTGGAATTATAATGTTCATCGCAGAGCTATTGTCAATGAATAGGAGTCTGATGTAGGTGTCTTTGTTATACAGATGTTCCAGTGATGTGTAGGGCCAGAGAGATGGCCTCTGCCAGATGTTCCAGTGATGAGTGTAGGGCCAGGGAGATGGCCACTGCCAGATGTTCCAGTGATGAGTGTAGGGCCAGGGAGATGGCCTCTGCCAGATGTTCCAGTGATGAGTGTAGGGCCAGGGAGATGGCCTCTGCCAGATGTTCCAGTGATGAGTGTAGGGTCAGGGAGATGGCCTCTGCCAGATGTTCCAGTGATGTGTAGGGCCAGGGAGATGGCCTCTGCCAGATGTTCCAGTGATGAGTGTAGGGCCAGGGAGGTGGCCTCTGCCAGATGTTCCAGTGATGAGTGTAGGGCCAGGGAGATGGCCTCTGCCAGATGTTCCAGTGATGAGTAGGAGCAGGGAGGTGGCCTCTGCCAGATGTTCCAGTGATGAGTGTAGGGCCAGGGAGGTGGCCTCTGCCAGATGTTCCAGTGATGAGTGTAGGGCCAGGGAGGTGGCCTCTGCCATGGTCCTGTTGTAGCTGTGGGCCAACTGCAGTAGATCAAGGTCATCTGGAGGCTGGACATGACGTGCGCCATGTCAAACCCCTTGAAATCCCGTCCAAGACCATGGGACATTGGGCATAAATTGGGGTTAGCCTCACGTATGAAACTAGGCAACATTTCTGTCCATAACAGGTGGTGAGTCAATTGTTAATTTAAAACTTGGTGAATAAAATAAAGAGGGAAATGGGAGAAATATGTGGAACTGGCCCATGATATAACCACTATCTTATTGAAAGGCGGGCTAGGCTGAAGGGCTGAATAGCCATCCCCTGGGTCATTGCTACCAATTAATCCAACTGTGAATAAATAAAGCCAGCTTTGAACCTTCACCTTCTTTATTTTTATTGCCTGGAGTCCATCTACAAGTTGACAAGTCCATGATATCAACTGTCCGATATTATCATTCATGTACAGCATCTTGCGGTTTACAGAATGATTGTGAAGCAAGTTGAGGTGGCACAAGAACGTTCCCTTCGTCTGTGCCGAGCTTGATGCCAAAACCATCTCTTATCTACCTGCACATAATCCATTTCCCTCTGATCCCTGCATATCCATGTGCCTATCCAAAAGTCTCTTAAATGCCATTATCATGTCTGCCTCCACCACCGACAGTGCATTCCAGGCACTCACTGCCCGGCGTATTAGAAACTTACTCCACACATCTCCTTTAAACTTTGTCCCTCTCACCTTAAAACTATGCCCTCTAGTATTTGTCGTGTTAGTATCCAGCAGGGCAGCACAGTGCGCAGTGGTAGAGTTGCTGCCTTCCAGCGCCAGAGACCCTGGATTGATCCTGACCACAGGAGCTGTCTGTACGGAGTTTGCAGGTTCTCCCTGTGACCACATGGGTTTACTCTGGGTGCTCCAGTTACCCACCACACTCCAAAGACACACAGATTTGTAGGTTAATTGGCTTCGGTAAAAATTGTAAATTGCCCCCTGTGTGTCGGATAGCTAGTGTATGGGAATCGCTAGTTGGCGCAGACCTGTTGGGCTGGAGGGCCTGTTTCCGCACTGTATCTCTAAACTAAACTAATTAGATTTTTCCATCCTGGGAATAAAAGGTTCTGACTGTCTACCTTATCTATGCCTCTCCGAATTTTATTATAATCAAAAGGCATAGATACAGCGGCACAGTGACACAGCTGCTGCCTCACAGCGCCAGAGACCCAGGGTTGATCCTGATGACGGGTGCTGTCTGTATGGAGTTTGCACGTTCTTCCTGTGACCGCGTGGGCTTTCTCCGGGTGCTCCGGTTTTCCCCCACATTCTACAGACATACAGGATTGTAGGTTAATTGGATTCTGTAAATTGGCCCTCGTGTGTAGGGTGAGAATCTGGTCTAACATAGAGATAGTGCACGGGCGATTGTTAGTCTGCATGGACTCGGCGGGCCTGTTTCCACGCTGTATCTCTAAACTAAAATATACTTCGATTAGGACTCCTGGCAACCTTTGGCATTCCAGAGGATGCTGTTTCCTGGTTGTGTAGGTTGGTTCAAGAACCTGATAGCTGTGGGTGAGGTTAGGTGAACAGAGCTGTGTCACTGATGGGGGAATTGGTTAGCACAGGACTCTGTGACTCTACAGTCTACAAACACGGTCACGCCATTTCAAGGTAATCTCCGTGTTTTCCCTTCCACTTCTCAAACACTGAAGATGGAGCAACTTTCCCGTGGAAGGTTAACAGCCGGGAGTTGCACACTTGGCTGTGGCGATTTCCATGTAACCAGAGACGCTACTGTTAAACAGAATCACGTGCACAGATCTCACTTGCCCATTGAGATAATCCTGCCGTCCCAATTGTCTGTTAAAGAATTAAGCTCCCAGTCCTTTACTAATGCCTGAACAATGCCTTTCAATAGGGCTGCCTTAGTAAATACGCAACATTGGCAGGTTTGTTACAGACAGGATTCAACCCCCTTATCGTCAGACAATAACCTGCAGATGCAGCAAATTGCTGGAGCTCAGAGTCTGACTAACTAGACTTCCAGCGGCACCATATTCCTGCCTCTGATGCAGTTTACGGAGAGATTGCAATTGAAATTCGGGCCTTGAGATTTCATCATAATAACCATATAACCATATAACCATATAACAACTACAGCATGGAAACAGGCCTATCCGGCCCTACCAGTCCACGCCGACCATTCTCCCTGACCTAGTCTCATCTTGGTTCCAGCTCTTCACTCTCCCCCCCACCGCCCCTCCCCCCGCCCCCCACTTTCAGTCTGATGTCAGTCCATTTTGTCGACATCCTTCCTATAATTTGGCGACCAGAACTGCACACCATACTCCAGATTTGGCCTCACCAATGCCCTGTACAATTTCAACATTACATCCCAACTTCTATACTCGATGCTCTGATTTATAAAGGCAAGCATACCAAACGCCTTCTTCACCACCCTATCCACATGAGATTCCACCTTCAGGGAACAATGCACAGTTATTCCCAGATCCCTCTGTTCCACTGCATTCCTCAATTCCCTACCATTTACCCTGTACGTCCTATTTTGATTTGTCCTACCAAAATGCAGCACCTCACACTTATCAGCATTAAACTCCATCTGCCATCTTTCAGCCCACCCTTCCAAAAGGCCCAAGTCTCTCTGTAGACTTTGAAAATCTACCTCACTATCAACTACTCCACCTATCTTAGTACCCAACACAGATCCTTGGGGTACTCCACTAGACACTGGCCTCCAACCTGACATACAATTGTCAACCATTACCCTCTGGTATCTCCCATTCAGCCATTGTTGAATCCATCTTGCAACCTCACTATTAATACCCAACGATTTAACCTTCTTAATCAACCTTCCATGTGGAACCTTGTCAAATGCCTTACTGAAGTCCATATAGACAACATCCACAGCCTTGCCCTTATCAATTTCCCTGGTAACCTCTTCAAAAAATTCAAGAAGATTAGTCAAACATGACCTTCCAGGCACAAATCCATGTTGACTGTTTCTAATCAGGCCTTGATTATCCAAATAATTATATATATTGTCCCTAAGTATCTTTTCCATTAATTTTCCCACCACAGACGTCAAACTAATAGGTCTATAATTGCTAGGTTTACTTTTAGAACCTTTTTTAAACAAGGGCACAACATGCGCAATGCGCCAATCTTCCGGCACCATCCCCGTTTCTAATGACGTTTGAAATATTTCCGTCATAGCCCCTGCTATTTCTGCACTAACTTCCCTCAATGTCCTAGGGAATATCCTATCAGGACCTGGAGACTTATCCACTTTTATATTTTTCAAAAGTGTCCGTACCTCCTCTTCTTTAATCCTCCTAATTTCCATCACTACTCTACTTGTTTCGCTTGCCTCACATAATTCAATATCCTTCTCCTCGGTAAATACCGAAGAAAAGAAATTGTTTAATATCTCCCCCATTTCTTCCGGCTCAGCACATAGCTGACCACTCTGACTCTCTAATGGACCAATTTTATCCCTCACTATCCTTTTGCTATTGACATATCTGTAGAACCCCTTGGGGTTTACTTTTACATTACTTGCCAAAGCAGCCTCATATCTTTTTTTCGCTTTTCTAATTTCCTTCTTAAGATTCCTTTTACATTCTTTATATTCCTCAAGAACCTCATTTACTCCCTGCCGCTTATATTTATTGTATATCTCCCTCTTTTTCCGAACCAAGTGTCCAATTTCCCTGGAAAACCACGGCTCTTTCAAATTATTATTCTTTCCTTTCCACCGAACAGGGACATAAAGACTCTGTACTCTCAAAATTTCACCTTTAAATATCCTCCATTTCTCTATTATATCCTTTTCATAAAACAAAAATTTCCATTTCACTCCTTTTAAATCCTTTCTCATCTCCTCAAAATTAGCCTTTCTCCAATCCAAAATCTCAACCCTTGGTCCAGATTTGACCTTCTCCATAATGATATTAAAACTAATGGCATTGTGATCACTAGACCCAAAGTGCTCCTCAACACATACCTCCGTCACCTGACCCATCTCATTTCCTAACAGGAGGTCCAACACTGCCCCTTCTCTGGTAGGCACCTCTACGTATTGCTGCAAAAAACTATCCTGCACACATTTTACAAACTCCAAACCATCCAGCCCTTTAACAGAATGCGATTCCCAGTCTATATACGGAAAATTGAAATCACCCACAATCACCACTCTGTGCTTACTACTAATATCTGCTATCTCCTTACATATTTGCTCTTCCAATTCTCGTTCCCTATTTGGCGGTCTCTAATACACCCCTATAAGTGTTGCTAAACCTTTCTCATTTCTGAGTTCCACCCAAACAGCCTCCCTAATCGAGCCTTCTAGTCTGTCCTGCCAAAGCACTGCTGTGATATCCTCCCTGACAAGCAATGCAACACCCCCACCTCTTGCCCCTCCGATTCTATCACATCTGAAACAATGAAATCCTGGAATATTTAATTGCCAATTGCAACCCTCCTGCAACCATGTTTCACTGATCGCCACAACATCATACTTCCAGATGTCAATCCAGGCTCTAAGCTCATCCACCTTTCTTACAATGCTCCTAGCATTAAAATATACACATTTAAGGGACCCATCATTTCTTATTCTCAGTTTATTTCTTTTCCCTTCTTTCTCTCCTACATATTGGGTCTGAGTGTTTCCCTTTTCTGCCTCCTGCCTCACACACTGCCTGTTAGCTATCTGTGTTTGAGTCCCTCCCCCCAACCGTACTAGTTTAAAGTCTCCGCAATTATTTTAGCAAATCTCCCCGCCAGGATATTGGTTCCCCTCAGGTTCAGATGCAACCCGTCCTTTTTGTACAGGTCATACTTCCCCCAGAAGAGGTCCCAATGATCCAGAAACTTGAAACCCTGCTCCCTGCACCAGTTCCTCAGCCACGTATTTATCCTCCACCTCACTCCATTCCTGTTCTCACTATCGCGTGGCACAGGCAGTAAGCCTGAGATTATTGCTTTGGAAGTCCTTTTTTTTAACTCTCTTCCTAGCCCCCTAAATTCTCCTTTCAGGACCTCTTCCCTTATCCTACCTATATTGTTGGTACCTATATGTACCACGACCTCTGGCTCCTCTCCCTCCCCTTTCAGGATATCCTGGACACACTCAGACACATCCCGGACACCGGCACCAGGGAGGCAAACCACCATCCGGGTCTCCCGACTGCGTCCCCAGAAACGCCTATCTGACCCCCTCACTATAGAGTCCCCTATTACTATCGCTCTCCTCTTCCTTTCCCTACCCTTCTGAGCAACAGGGCCGGACTCCTTGCCAGAGGCCCGGGCACCGTCGCTGCCCCCAGGTAGGCTGTTCCCCCCAACAGTACTTAAACAGGAGTACTTATTTCCAAGGGGTACAGCCACCGGGGTACTCCCTAGTCCCTGCCTCTGCTCCTTGCCCCCCCTAACAGTGACCCACTTGTCTACCTCCCGTGGTCTAGGAGTGACCACCTCTCTGTAACTCCTATCTATAACCTCCTCACTCTCCCTGACCATCGGAGGTCATCAATCTGCCGCTCCAGGTTCCTAATACGGTCCCTTAGGAGCCCCATCTCGTCGCACCTGGCGCAGATGTGGATGTCTGGAAGACTATCAGACTCCCAGATTCCCCACATCCGACACCCAGAACAAAAAACTGCCCTGGCACTCATACTCTCCAAACAAAGCGCCGCGCTCAGTTACTAAACCTACCGCCCGGCCGCTACTCCAACCGCTCCAACCGCCCACCCAAAAGAACTGAGTGATCTCCTGGGAGAGGCGAAAAACCGGATAAAAAACCCAGGCCAATTTGGGAAAAAATCCGGGAAATTCCTCTCCGACCCCAAGCTAGGCGATCGAAACTTGTCCGGGAGATCACACAGGTCTTACTCCTTACTATCCCCACACAATCCCCACACAATCCCCACACACTACTTCCCAAGCAACACAGCTTGGTCTTGCTGCTGCTACTGCTGCTGCTTCTGCTGCTGATTGCTGCTGCTACTGCTGCTGATTGCTGCTGCTACTGCTGCTGATTGCTGCTGCTACTGTGCCATTCTTTCATTATTATGCATCGGGCAGCACAGTGGCACAGCTGGTGGTGCTGCTGCCTCACAGCGCCAGAGACCTAGGGTTCGATCCTGCACCTCGGGTGCTGTCTGTGTGGAGTTTGACAGAGATACTCTCAGCAGTCAGACGCATGCACCTCATGCTCTTGGATTGCTGCCCGTAGCTTGCACGGTGCCCAGCCGCTGCTTTCTCTGTGCAAGCCGAGCAGAATGCTATTTGCACTTGCTACTGCCTGTACAACAGGTCCTGCAAAGGGTCAGAACTGTGGCCCTTGCATTGGAGAGGCACTGCTGGAGAGAACGCAGTCTGTGCCCTCACCCATTTGTTCTTGTGCTCCGTGTCTTGTCAGATCATCGCCTTTTTCTTGTGAGCTTGTAAATATCCATAATGGGTTTGGAGCAAATTGGGCGGCACAGTGGCGCAGCGGTAGAGTTTCTGCCTTACACCGCCAGAGACCCGGGTTCGATCCTGACTACAAGCGCTGTCTGTAGGGAGTTTGTACGTTCTCACTGTGACCACATGGGTTTTCCCCGGGTGCTCCATTTTCCTCCCACATTCCGAAAACGTGCGAGTTTGTAGGTTAATTGGCTTCTGTAAAAATTGTAAATTGCCTCCAGTAAGTGGTTGGTGCTGGTGTACGAGTGATCACTTGTCGGAGCGGACTCGGTGGGCCGAAGGGCCTGTTTCCATGATGTATCTCCGAAAGCTAAAAACTAAAGCTGATTAGATTTCAGGAACAAAGTGGGAGTCGAGCCAGGTTAGCCATTTAACTTCATTCTCTCTCAGGCTGTGACAGTCCCTGCCAAGGTTGGCAATTACTGGTTGATGGATTGATTTAAAGATTTGGCATGGAAACAGGTCCTTTGGCCCATCGAGTCCATGCTGACCATCGATCACCCGTTCACAACTAGAGAGCAGTCCTGAGCTATTGCCTACCTCATTGGAGACCCTCGGACTATCTTTAAGCAGACTTTACTGGACTCTATCTTGCACTACACATTATTCCCATTATCATGTATCTATACACTCTGCATGGCTTGATTGTAATCATTCATTGTCTTTCCAGGGACTGGTGAGCACGCAACAAAAGCTGTTCACTGTACTTCGGGACACGTGACAATAATCTAAACTTTAAACTTCTATGTTCTCCCACTTTCTCAGCCACGCCCTACACACTGGGGACAATTTACAGAGGCCAATTAACATGCAAACCCACATGTCTTCGGGATGGGGAGGAAACCGGTGCACCTGGACGAAATCCACGTGGTCACAGGGAGAACATGCAACCTCCACATGAATAGCAGCTGAGGTCAGGATCGAACCCAGGTATCTAGTGCTGTGAGGCAGCGGTTCTGCTGAATAGCCAGCGGAGGCAGTAATGAGTTTTCACTGTTTCATTTGCAAGGCCATTTTTGGCGGTCTCCTCAGCGTTAACCACATTACCTACATCATTACCAAACACATTTATTGACTGCATTAATGTAGGAAATGATGTCAAGACTGTTCACAGTTGTCAATCAAAAAACAACACTGACCCTCAAATGGAAGTGGTAAGGAGGATCTTAAAGGAGGAGCGGGAGGTCATAGACTCTTAGTCATACAGTGCGGAAACAGGCCCTTCAGCCCAACTTGCACACACTGACCAACATGTCCCATCTACACTAGTCCCACCTGCCTGCGTTTGGCCCATATCCCTCTAAACCTGTCTAAATGTTTCTTAAACACTGCGATGGTATCTGTCTCAACTACCTCCTCCTGCAGCTCATTCCATACACCCACCACTCTGTGTGTAAAAGTTACCTCTCAGGTTCCTATTAAATCTTTCCCCCCCTCACCTTAAACCTATGTCCTCTGATTTTCGATTTCCCCAACTCTGGGCAAGAGACTCTGTGCGTTCACCTGATCTATTCCTCTCATGATTTTGCACACCTCTATAAGATCGCCCCTCATCCTCCTGCACTCCAAGGAATAGAGTCCGAGCCTGCTCCACCTCTCCCTATAGACGTGAAGAAGTCAAACGATTCAGGGAGAGGTTTTGGAGTCTGGGGCAGGGCAGCTGAAGGTGCAGCGACCAGTGTTGGAGCAAGGAAAGGCGGGGACCGTCGAGAGGATGAAGCGGGTGGAATGTGTCCATCTGTGATAGTTTGTGGGCAGGAGGAGGAGGTGGAGATTGGGAGGACCAAGAGAATGAAGGGATTTGGAAAAGTGATGGTCTGAAATTGAGAGGGTGGAACTGGGCCTCAGTGTATCTCCAGCCTGGCCTGTCCTGTAAAGACCAGTATCGAACCAGAAAAATACACAAAGTGCTGGAGGAACTCAGCAGGTCGGGCACAGCATCTGCAGAGGGATTGTGTTGGGACCCTTCTGCCACGGGCAGCAGTAGATAGGACTGTTCGGTGAACTTTTGTAAGTTTGTTGGCACCAAAACGTGGTGACACTTGAGTACTGTCTAGGTGAGGGCAGCTAAATGATTTTACCGGGTTGTGTGCAAAACAAGGCGTTTCACTGTACTTAATTACACGTGACAATAAAGTATCATTGAATCATTGAATAAATGCCAAATAGATACAGAGAATGGGGTGGAGTGGACAAACGAGGCATTTAACACACGGAGGTACCACGGATCACTTGTCCAGTAGGAAGCCGCCCTGCTGGGGCCAGTGTGGTTCCAAATACACTACAGGTGTACGGCAGTGAACATGCTGACTGGTGGCACCGTGACCTGGTTCGGTAACTCAAAAGCTCAGGAACAAAGGAGGCTGCAGAGAGTTGTGGACACAGCCCGGCCCGTCCCCTGGCACTGACCTCCCTAACATCAGAGGGATCTACAGGAGGCACCGCCTCAAAAGGTCAGCCAGTATCATCAAAGAACCGCAATGGCATGCTCTCATTTAGCTCCCACCGCCCAGAAGAAGGTACAGGAACCTGAAAACTGTGACCTCCAGGTTCAAGAGTAGCAGACTCTTGAACGCTACACAACACCAACCACTACCTCAGCAAGTGTGATCTTCTAAAGACTTTGTTTTTGTTGCACTAGGGTCTTCCCTTTCACACTACTGTGGTCTGGTTGCCTCTTATTATTGAGTGTTACTCTATTGTCTTGTTAATTATTGCCTATTTATCCCTGTGTGGTTGTGTTAATGGGCCGGTTGAGTTGCTGCCAGTAAGATCTTCATAGTTCCGTTGTCGGTACAAATGAGAATGAAACCCCCTTTGCTCTTGACGTCGAACCCACTATTGGCCCAATGAATGGAAGGCCAACGATGGCACAGCCGTGTAGACTTGGGCTGGGGGTAGATGGAGCCGGGCAGGAGATGGTCACTGAGACCAAGGTGAGCGAGTCACGGAGTGAGGTGGGAAGAGGTTTTGCCGGTCACCATTTGCAGAGAGTAGAGACACTCGGGGATCTGGGAGCAACCTGTCTCCTGGGCGATGTGGTGGCGAGAGGGACAGCAGAGTTGCGTTACCAGCTGGAAGGAGATGGTGCTGGGGGCGGGGGGTGGAGGGGTGGAGAGAGCCAGAGGATTGGGAAGACGTGCGAGACACCACAGGCTGGACGGGTCTTATTCCGAAAGCTTTTATGTAACTTCTACCTACACTCCCCTCCCTGCCCCTCCCCTCACCCCTTTCCCCCTTCCTCCATGATAAGCATTCAACCAGTTCCACAGTTCATCACATTGTATCCCTCTTGAGGTCACACCTTCCCCAGCCAACAGTGGGCCCACCAAGGGCTGAGGTCATTTGTGTCTGGCCCTGATCTTTTCTTGGTTCCAGCTCTTCACTCTCCCTCCCCCCGCCCCTCCCCCCGCCCCCCACTCTCAGTCTGAGGAAGGGTCCTGACCCGACACGTCACCCATCCTTTTTCTCCTGAGATGCTGCCTGACCCACTGAGTTACTCCAACACTTTGAGACTACCTTTGGTATAAACCAGCATCTGCAGTTCCTCGTTTCTATTCCCAAAGCTGTATGTTTGGTGTAAAGCAGACTCAAGTCATTCCAGCTGGGTCTGGTCCTTGGTCAACCCTGCCCAGTGTCAAACCCCAGCATCACTTCCAAATAGCATCTGAGTAAAAGCTGTGGGCACACAACGCTGCTTCTCCCTCGGCAGTAATTAGTACCACAGGAAATCATTAACCGCATCAATTTATGGCCCTGTACTTTGTGTTTTTTTTAACGTTGGTACGTGTAATTTGCAGTTCAATTCTCTCTGTGATTGCTAAATATTTATCGAGGTTAATGAATCTTCACTGTAGCAGCTTATTATTCTCTCCTCATTTGTGCTTGATATTAATTAAACCTTTTCTTAGTTAAACTCTGGTGATGGCTCATAAACACCAACGTGCCATCCATTTGGTGAGGCAGGTGGCAATTTGTCACTGGCTGAGTCGGAAGATGCGCTGTTTCAGCTCCTGGATGTCCTTTCCACCTTGGGTGGCCTTGGTTGTGACCCCCCACATCTCACTGTGCATTGAGGGTGTGTAAGGTCCATGCTGGAGCTGTCGGCCTGTGCACCCAGGGGTGGGGGCACCACATGAACCCACCCCTGTGTCCCCCAGGATCACTCAGAGAAGTCTATACAATCTTGAGGGGCATAGATAGGGTGAACACACAGAGTCTTTTACCCAGAGTAGAGCAACCGAGAACCAAAGGACATAGGTTTAAGTTGAGAGGGGAATAGACAATAGACAATAGGTGCAGGAGGAGGCCATTCGGCCCTTCGAGCCAGCACCGCCATTTAATGTGATCATGGCTGATCATTCTCAATCAGTACCCCGTTCCTGCCTTCTCCCCATACCCCCTGACTCCACTATCCTTAAGAGCTCTATCTAGCTCTCTCTTGAACGCATTCAGCGAATTGGCCTCCACTGCCTTCTGAGGCAGAGAATTCCACAGATTTACAACTCTCTGACTGAAAAAGTTTTTCCTTGTCTCAGTTCTAAATGGCCTACCCCTTATTCTTAAATTGTGACCCCTTGTTCTGGACTCCCCCAACATTGGGAACATGTTTCCTGCCTCTAACGTGTCCAACCCCTTAATAATCTTATACATTTCGAATGATTGAATCGGCACCTGCAGTGCAAACATTTCACACAGAGGGTGGTGGGGTTATGGAACGAGCTGCCAGAGGAGGTAGTTGAGGTATTATAACAGCATTTAAAAGACATTTGGACATGTACACAGATAGGAAAGATTCAGAAGGAACAAGGGGACTGGAGGTCCTGGTTTACAATAAAAGGCACAAAGTACTGGAGTAACTCAGTGGTTCAGTTTGAAGAAGGGTCCCGACCCAAAACATCACCTGTCCATGTACTCCAGGGATGCTGCCTGATCTGCTGAGTAACTCCAGCACTGTTTAGTGTTTTTGTGGTTTGGAAGAATATGGGCCAAATGCAGCAGGTGGGACTAGTGTAGACGGGGCATCTTGGTCAGCAGGGGCAAGTGGGCCGAAGGGCTTGTATCCGTACTGTATGACTCCAGTAAAAAAAATACTGCAGAGATGGCACCATTTACAACTGGCTGCGATGAAGATTTCAACAGATTCCAATGAGGAGCCCCTTGTTGCTGTGGTGCTGGCCCATGGTTCCCATGGACTTGATCTCTAGTTACCATGGATGTGTGGGTCTATCCCCTGATCACAATGGTGTCACCTCCTGGTTTGGCCTAGAAAGCATTTTATCGGGGTGCGTCACAGCATGGTTTGGGAACAGCTCCATCCAAGACCGCAAGAAATCGCAGAGAATTGTGGACGCAGCCCAGACCATCACACAAACACAACCTCCCTTCCATTAACTCCATCTACACTTCACGCTGCCTCGGCAAAGCCACCAGCATAATCAAGGACCAGTCTCACCCCCCCGGTCGCTCCCTCTTCTCCACTCTCCCGTCAGACAAGAAGAAAAAGACAGCATAAAAAGAGTATAGCATTTTGTTGTTTTGCACCATATAAAATGTTCCCTGGCACATTTTGGGCATTTAATGGGGAAGTTAACTCTGGTGACCCGGGTCAACATTAATTCTTCATTTGACATCATAGAAAGACGATAGGTTGTTTTCCCATTGCTCTGTGAAGATTGGCTGCTGTGTTTCCTACATCACTCCAATGCCAACAATCCCACGCCACTCATTGGCTGTAAGGTGTTTTCAGATGACATAGAAATGGTGGAGAATCACACAGCACAAACACGTTCTTTGGCCCATCCTGCCATATGACCATAAGACAGGAGCAGAATTAGGCCATTCGGCCCATCAAGTCTGCTCTGCTGTTCGATCATTGGCTGATATATTTTTCCCTCTCACCCCTTTCTCCTGCCTTTTCCACATAACCCCTGAAACCTTTATTAATCAAGAACCTGTCAATCTCCACTTTAAAAATACCCAATTACTTGGCCTCCATAGCCTTCTGTGGCAATGAATTCCACAGATTCACCACCCTCTGACTAAAGAAATTCCTCCTCATCTCCTTTCTAAAGGTACGTCCTTTTATTCTGAGGCTGTGCCCTCTGGTCCTAGACTCTCCCACTAGTGGAAACATCCTCTCTACATCCACCCTATCTGGCCACACGACCACTGTTTACCCGGGCGTATTAATCCCATTTACAGCATGTGGCCCATTGCCTTCCCTGCCTTGGTGATTCAGAGTGCCAAACCTAGATACTTCGAGCAGAATAATTATTTTATTTCTCTCCCGAGTTCCCCTTGCCTTGATAAAGCAACAAGAGAAGGTCAGACCTTGGACAACTTCACTGCTGCTGACAGCACTACCTATGTATGAGCCAAGTTCTTGACGAGCTGCAAGATGGCAAGTCGTAAGGCTTGGTTGCCTGGAAGCAGCTCTGTTGTAATAGAAGCACGCCAACTGCTTTACCAGTCTATAGTTACCATACGTAAGTCACATAGCAACGGTGCAATAGCAACGCTGCCTGAAGAGACTCGGCACAAAGATTGTCCTCTTAATAGGTAGCAAGGCTTTGAAACAAAAGATTTATTTGGTGTAGTCACAGCCCCATCTGGTTTACCGTGCTCTGTAAACTTTCATTGCTGGGCTAATAAACAAGCCACAAGAACCCAGACACACTCCAGTGAGGGAGAATTCATAAGTTCTAGGAGCAGAATTAGGCCATTTGGCCCATCGAGTCTACTCCGCCATTCAATTTTGGCTGATCTATCTTTCCCCCTCAACCCCATTCTCCTGTCTTCTCCCATAACCCCTGACACCCATACTGATCAAGAATTTGTCAATCTCCACCTTAAAAATATCCATTGACTTGGCCACCACAGCTGGAGGTATGGGGAGAGGGAAGGAACGGTGTCCTGATTGTGAATGATCAGCCATGATCAACTTGAATTGGCGGTGCTGGCTCGAAGGGCCGAATGACCTACGCCTGCACCTGTTGTCTATTGCCTATTGCCTGTCTGTGGCAATGAATTCCACAGATTCACTACCCTAACACCAAAGAAATTCCTCCTCATCTCTTTTCTAAAGGGTCATGCAGAGGTTATGGCTGCTGGTCCTAGACTCTACCACTAGTGGAAACATCCTCTCCACATTCATTCTATCCAGGCCTTTCTCCATTTGTGAAGTTTCAATGAGGTCCCCCCTCATGTCTCTAAACTCCAGCGAGTACCGGCCCAGTGCCGTCAAACACTCATCAGATGTTAACCCACTCATTCCTGGGATCATTCTTGAAAACCTCCTCTGGACCCTCGCCAAGGCCAGCACGTCCTTCATCAGATATGGGGCCTGAAATTGCTTACAATACTCCAAATGTGGTCTGACCAGCGCCTTATAGAGCCTCAGCATTTTATCCCAGTTTTTATATTCTAGCGCTCTCGAAATAAATGCTAGTATTGCATTCACCTTGCAAATTAACCCTTTGGGAATCCTGCACCAGCATTCCCTTTGCACCTCCGATATTATGTTTATCCTGTTCACAACCTGGGGAAGGGTCTTGACCCAAAAACGCCACCCATTCCTTCTCTCCAGAGATGCTGCCTGTCCCGCTGAGTATTCCAGCTTTTTGTGTCTATCAAGAGTCAATTGTGTCTTTTTGTGTCTATCAAGTGTTCAGTTGTCATAGGCATACAGCACGGAAACAGGCCCTTCGGCCCAACTTGCCCAAGATGGCCTAACTAGACCAGTCCCATCTGCCTGCATTTTGCCCATATCCCTCTAAACCTATTCCATCCATGTACCTGTCCTTGTTGCTTGAACGCACACACCACCACACTCAGGAACAGCTTCTTCCCCTCTGTTATCAGGCTTCTGAACGGTCCTTCCATAAGCTAGGGTACTGTCCGATTCACCTCTACCCCATTGTGGACATTGGACTTTGTCTCTGGAACTGATCTCTTGGTTCTTGGTCTCAGTTGGAACTTTCTTTATTGAGTTTATCTTACAATCCTGTGGCCCGTGTGGTGACAGTGAGTGTGGGTGTGTCAGTGAGTGTGAGGGGATGGTGGGGTGGGTGTGTCAGTGAGTGTGGCAGTAAGATAGTGAGTGTGACTGAATGTGAGGGGGTGGAGGGGTGTGTGACAGTGAGTGAGGGTGGTGTGGTGAGTGTGTCAGTGAGTGTGAGGGGCCGGATGGGTGATGGTGACAGTGAGTGTGAGAGGGTGGTGTGGTGAGTGTGTCAGTGAGTGTGAGGGACAAGTGGGATGAGTGTGAGTGGGCGGTGGGATGGCACCTTGTGTGATTTTCACACTGCTCAATCTGATAAATCAGGCATGAGGTTTGTGAGCTCCGTTAGTATTTTGCCGGCAACCTCAGAGGGTAACGAAGGCCGAGGGCAGAGTCCGGTCACTCTGCAGGAGAAGGCAATGGGGAGTGACCCATGGACACGGGGAGTGTCTGATCTCCCAGCATCACTGGCGTGACTGATGCGGAATGACGTCAATGACACCAGGGATGTCTGCATCAGACACTGTGTGAATAATTTATCACCAGCTTCCTGTCCTGTCTCTGTGTGACATTCCCTGTGTGTGTGTGTGAGGGATTGGAGAGTTGGAGCGAGAGAGCGAGAGAGAGAGTGAACAAGAGATGGAGAGTGAGAAGGAGAAGGAGAGAGAGAGAGAGAGAGAGAGAGAGAGAGAGAGAGAGAGAGAGAGAGAGAGAGAGAGAGAGAGGGGGGGGGGAGAAAGAGAGAGGGAGGGGGAAAGAGCGTGAAGGAGAGAAAGAAAGAGGGGGAGGAGAGAGGGTAGAAAGAGGGGAGAGTGAGGATGAGCAAGAGAGAGAGTGAGAGAAAGAGAGAGGGGGAAGGGGTGGAGAGAGAGAGAGTGAGAGTGAGTGAGAGGGAAGGAGAGAGCATGGCTGTGTCCATGAGAGGGACAATTGCTCAGTCATTGCTCAGTGAGCAGCCCGGCGTCCATCCCTCAGCTTGAGCAGAAACACTTTGGGTCTGTCTGATCCACTGTGGTGCTGAGGCAGGAGCAGGTCTCGGGGTTGGGGGAGCAGTGGGGCCTCAGATGGCAGATGCTGGATTCCAAAGCATAAAACAAAGTGCTGGAGGAACACAGCGGATCAGGCAGCATGTGTGGCGGGAGAGGGATGGTCGACTTTGGAGGGATGGTCGGGACCCTGAATCAGGACTGAGTTTTTCCAGCAACTTAGCTCCTTGCCCCTCATGGACTTGCATTGACCTTTAGAACTGGTTTTAATAAATAAAGCTGTGGAATTGGGACTCCATTCTCAGTGCATTGTGCAGAGACACGGTAAAATTGTAAAGCGTCCCTAGCGTGTCGGATAGTGCTGGAGTACTGGCTGATCGTTGGTCGGTGCAGATTCGGTGGGCTGAAGGGCCTGTTTCCACGCTGTGTCTCTAAAGATGTGGCAGTCAGCTATGAGTTCCCGAGAGATTTCTCTCAGCGAATCTTCACTGCTGAATCTTTCTAAATATCACTCCCCAATTCTTTCAGCGGTTAGTTCATTTGTGTTGGAATTTTAAAACCATACCTCTGCCATCAATATTTCAGCATCGATGCATTAATAATGACGTCTCTAAAGAGCCGGCTGGAGGTTGTGACATGTTAAAGTCACAGTCTTGACACATGAATTGAATTCCAAGAACAAAGGGATGTGGCGTTGTCTTGAATAATCCAAGAGGTTGCTTCAAATGTTAATGTCAGGAAGGGGAGGCCTTGCTGAAAGGATTGACAGAATAAGATGACATTGCTAAACATTGCATGGTGTGTCACACCTGACCACAGTGCAGATCTTTACTTCAATGCATAAACATAAACATCACTCGTCGTCACTGTCCTCCGGTTGCTTTTTGTTGAGGATTGCTCACATGCTGTTGCTTTGGCTGGGATCCTGTTCACTTGTAAAGCTCCCCATTTCATTACCCGTGGGTCGACACCACATCAAGTGCCTACGAATTACCGACAGTCATTGCAGATGCCATTGCTATCTCAACGATCCAGTCCTGCTCTAATCAAACTGGTAAAGAGTTTAGTTTAGTTTAGAGATACAGTGCGGAAACAGGGCCCTCGGCCCACCGAGTCCACGCCGACTAGCGATCCCCGCACGCTAACACTATCTTACACACCAAGGTCAATTTGCAATCTTTACCGAAGCCAATTGCCCCACAAGCCTGTGCGTCCTTGGAGTGTGGGAGGAAACTGGAGGTCCCGGGGATAACTGATTCATCGACCTTTAGAACAGGAGTTAATAAATAAAGCCACTGCCGAGATTTACGAGGATGTGAGAAACATAGACGGAGGCCATTCGGCCCTTCGAGCCAGCACCGCCATTCAATATGATCATGGCTGATCATCTAAAATCAGTACCCCGTTCCTGCTTTTTCCCCATATCCCTTAATTCCTTCAGCCCTAAGAGCTAAATCTAACTCTCTCTTGAAAGCATCCAGTGAATTGGCCTCCGCTGCCTTCTGTGGCAGATAATTCCACAGATTCACAACTCTCGGGGTGAAGAGGTTTTTCCTCATCTCAGTACTAAATGGCCACCCCTTATAGTTACACTGTGACCCCTGGTTCTGGACTCCCCTAACAAAGGGAACATTTTTCCTGCATCTAGCCTGTCCAATCCTTTAAGAATTTTATATGTTTCTATAAGATCCCCTCTCATCCTTCTAAATTCCAGTGGATACAAGCCCGACCAGGACCCGAGGGCCTGAGTTCTGGGAAAAGGTTGGGCAGGCTAGGACTTGGAACGCAGGAGGACGAAGGATAATCTTACAGAGGAGTAATCTTATGGTCGGATAAGATCTTGAGAGGAATAGATAGGGTGAGTGCACACAGTCTTTTACCCAGAGTAGGGGAATCAAGAAACAGAGGACATAGGTTTACGGTGAGAGGGGGACATATTTAATAGGAAACTGAGGGGCAACTTTTTCACACAGAGGGTGGTGGGTTTATGGAATGAGCAGCCAGATGAGATAGTTGAGGCAGGTACTAAAGCAACATGTAAAGGACATCTAGACAGGTACATGGGTAGGAAAGGTTAAGAGGGATATGGGACAAATGCAGGCAAATACGCTGAGCTGAGATGAGGCATCTTGGTCGGCATGGACGAGTTGGACCGAAGGGCCTGATTCCATGCTGTATTGGAATCTGAGAACATTCGCCACAGCTCTGCATCAATGGCCTTATTTTAAAGGGCAAGAATGTTTTAATATCTGTAGACAGATTAATGTCTGAAGTGAGGCTGAGTTGGCCCTTCGGCCCAGCGAATCTGTGCTCGGCGGCACGGTGGCGCAGCGGTAGAGTTGCTGCCTTACAGCGAATGCAGCGCAGGAGACTCAGGTTCGATCCTGACTACGGGCGCCGTCTGTACGGCGTTTGTACGTTCTCCCCGTGACCTGCGTGGGTTTTCTCCGAGATCTTCGGTTTTCTCCCACACTCCAAAGACGTACAGGTATGTAGGTTAATTGACTGGGTAAATGTAAAAATTGTCCCTAGTGGGTGTAGGATAGTGTTAATGTGCGGGGATCGCTGGGCGGCACGGACTCGGTGGGCCGAAGGGCCTGTTTCCGCGCTGTATCTCTAAATCTAAAAATCTAAATCTAAATTTGACCAGTGATCACCCCGCACACCAACACTATCCTACACACTAGGGACAATTTATAAATTGCAGAAGCCAATTAACCTACAAACCTGTACGTCTTTGAAATGAGGGAGGAAACCGGAGCACCCGGAGAAAACCCACGTGGTCACAGGGCGGACGTACAAACTCCATACAGACAGCACCCACAGTCAGGATCGAACCCAGCATGTAAGGCAGCAACTCTACCGCTGCACCACCTTTGGAGCTGGTTGTTCAAGGAGGATGTAAAGACAAAGGGAACCTCATCTTTCCATCACCATTCTTAGTGTGATCTACAGACAGTCACTGTGTTGTGTTGTCCTCTCATTTCATTCAATACATCGGTGGCACCGCAGTCAAATGAATGATTTGGCTCCCTCTCCAGTTACCGGGCAATCTGCAGCGACACACTCTACCATCAATCTTATGTGGTCTAGACCGTGGGAGGAATAATGTATCAATTACAGTGCCATTAAACCACATTAATGAATGAACATCAATTACAATGAAAGCCAATACCGAGTGCACATCCTCGTTCTTTCATTTGGCCACAGGCTGTAAATGGTCATTTAAGGTAGATGTCTGTTTAATAAGAACAGCCGGATTTCTGCTGCACATCTGTAGTGCGCAGCATTAGATTCCCGATGCGCTACTGCAAGGTAAACTGGGACAGACTGGTGGTGCAGCGGGTAGAGCTGCTGCCTCAAAGGGCCAGAAAACCAGGTTCGATCCTGACCTCGGGTGCTGTCTGTGTGTGGAGTTTGCACGTTTCCCCCGTGACCGTGTGAGTTTCCTCCACACCCCAAAGACGTACAGGTTTGTAGGTTAATTGGCCCTCTGTAAATTGCCCTTGGTGTGTAGGAAGTGGATGTGAAAGTGGAATAATATACAACTAGTGCGAACAGATGATTGAGGGCCGAAGGACCTGTTTCCATGCTGTGTCTTTCAATCAATCATCCGATAATTGTGCTGCCCCTGGATGCCCCAGTACCCCGCCTCAAGGACGCGGCGGTTGCTTAAAGTTAATCGGTCCTGTAGATTGCCGCAGGATTGGCAGTGAGTGGTGGAATCTGGTGGGTAAACTGTGGAAATGTGGGGAGAGAATAGGTTACTGGGAAAACTCAGTGGGGCAATGGGATTGCTCCGAAAGTTAGCAAAGGCCCGATGGGTCGAAATACTGCAGAAAGCTTGCCTTCGTGAGATTTGTGGACTGGAGATAGTTTACAAGAAAATGTAATAGGGATTACCAGTGATGTCACTTTGAGACATGTTACACCAAGAGCTGCAGGCACATAGGGATAACACCAGCTCCAAGATCCTAATCACACTGCTCCCAAATACACACCATCCCTGCAGCGATTTGAGGATTCAAGCAGCACAGAAACAGACCTTTAGACCCAACCAGTCCATGCTGACCATGTTGCCTACCTGAGATAGTTCTAACTGAGCTAGATAGCCGGAAGAAGGGTCCTGTCAAGTGGGAGACATAGATACATACATAGATACATGGACAGGTGCAGGAGTAGGCTGATCATCCACAATCAGTGCCTTGTTCCTGCCTTCTTCCCTTATCCCTTGATTCCGCTAGCCCTAAGAGCTCTATCTAACTCCCTTTTGAATGCATCCAGTGAATTGGCATCCACTGCCTTCTGAGGCAGAGAATTCCACAAATTCACAACTCTCTGTGTGAAAAAGTCTTTCCTCATCTCAGTTCTCCATGGCCAACCAACCCCTTATTCTTAAACTGTGGCCCCTGGTTCTGCACTTTTCCCAACATCAGGAACATGTTTCCTGCATCTAGCGTGTCCAATCCCTTAATAATTTTTAATGTTTCTATAAGATCCCCTCTCATCCTTCTAAATTCCAGTGAATACAAGGCCAGTCGCTCCATTCTTTCATCATATGCCAGTCCCACCATCCCGGGAATTAACCTCCTGAACCTACGTCACACTCCCTCAATGGTAAGAATGTCATTCCTCAAATTAGGAGACCAAATCTGCACACAATACTCCAGGTGTGGTCTCACCAGGACTCTGTACAACTGCAGAAGCTCCTATTCTCAGCTCCTCTCGTTATGAAGACCAACATGCCATTAGCTTTCTTCATTGCCTGCTGTACCTGCATGCTTACTTTCAATGACTTTCAGTACAAGGACACCCAGGTCTCGTTGTACTTCCCTTTTTCCTAACCTGACACCATTCAGATTATAATCTGCCTTCCTGTTCTTGCCACCAAAGTGGATAACCTCACATTTATCCACTTTATACTGCATCTGCCATACATCTGCCCACTCACCAAACCTGTCCAAGTCACCCTGCATCCTCATAGCATCCTCTTCACAGTTCACACTGCCACCCAGCTTTGTGTCATCTGCAAATTTGCTAATGTTACTTTTAATTCCTTCATCTAAATCATTAATGTATATTGTAAATAGCTGCGGTCCCAGCACCGAGCCTTGCGGCACCCCACTAGTCACTGCCTGCCATTCTGAAAGGGACTCGTTAATCCCTACTCTTTGTTTCCTGTCTGTCAACCAATTTTCTATCCATGTCAATACCCTACCCCCAATACCATGTGCTCTAATTTTGCCCACTAATCTCCTGTGTGGGACCTTATCAAGGGCTTTTTGAAAGTCCAGGTACACTACATCCACTGGCTCTCCCTTGTCCATTTTACTTGTTACATCCTCAAAAAGATGTAACTAATTTCCAATAGATAATGCCAGGCTTATTCAAAAAGTTTAGTTTTTAGTTTCGTTTAGTTTCGTTTAGTTTATTGTCACGTGTACCGTGAAAAGTTTTTGTTGCATTCTAACCAGTCAGGCAAAGACAATGCATGATTCCAATCGAGCCGTCACAGTGTACAGATACAGGATAAAGGGAATAGATAAAATCCAGTAAAGTCTGATCAAAGATAGTCTGAGGGTCTCCAATGAGGGAGATGGTAGTTCAGGAATGCTTTCTAGTTGGTGATAAGATGGTTCAATCGCCTGATAACAGCTGGGAAGAAACTGTCCCTGAATCTGGAGGTGTGCGTTTTCACACTTCAGTACCTATAAAAAGCATACCTTGTATAAAGTCGAGTGGAACATGAAAGTTCAGAACATTTTGGCAACCATCACCTCTGACTGCTAGTTCTCTGCGGGCAGCGGCTTCCAACAAGATGCAGATGGTTGGGTGATTCAGGAGGTCTAGCCGCTGCCACCATGTGGTGAAAGTTTCCATGTGAACCATTTCTTATTTGACAAGCTTCAGGTCGCAATCTGTCCATTGCAACAGAAATATAAATGCTAGAATTGTGGCGGGGGGGGGGGGGGGGGGGGTGGGGTGGGGTGGGGTCTTACCTTCTGCCAGAATGGAGGTGACGGCTGCAACGGGCCTTTATGGCCAGCTGCAGCTGGGACTGTAAAATGGCGCCAAAATTGCATTTGGACTCTGTGGGCTGTTGTGTACATTCTGTACTGACCAGGGGATCTTGTTTGCCGAGCTGTATGCAAAAAAAAATCACTGTACCTTGATATACGTGATATTAAAGAACCATCTGCAATATTGCAAAGTTAAATGTGTGGATTGTATTATAAGGAAAGGTTGGGCAGATGATCTTGTTTATGATCGAGAACATTCCTCAGATTACAGTGTATCTTTTAACTCCTCTATCCTGGTGAAACTCAACATGTTCAAGGTTGAGACGGGCATTTATGCTGTTTTTTTCAGGTGAAACATCAAACTAAAGCTCTGCTTGCTTTTTCCGATGGCTGCTAAAATATTCCACGGAGCTCCGAGCCTGCAACGCCGTGTCAACGGGCCTTCATAGTCAGGTCAAGAACGCCACACCGAGAGCAACTGGGACTTGAAAATGTGCCAAACTGACAACTGTATACTAACAGCGTACGACTGCTATGCACTTGCACTGCATCTGAGATGCTTATCCAAGATGTACCTAAGTGTTTATGTATGGTGATACCTGAACTGAACGGTATCCAAAAATGAATTTCACTGTACCTCGGTACATGTGACAACAAAGTACCATTGAACCAATGAAATTATAAAGGTGTTTTGTCCGTTCCTCCCTCATCCTTACCATTTATTTACCCCCAGCCAACTTCACGCAGGAGCTTCCTGCATTTACAAATTGATTCCCGCATGTCCTACAAGAGGGAACGCACTGCAAAATCATTTCATTGACCATAACATGCTTCTGGGTGGTAAAAGGTTCCAGGGAAATACAAGTGTTTGTGGCAGAGAAACACAGATTGCAAAATGCTCTGTTCGGGATTAAAGTAATGAAATGGTGTCATGGAGCTGTACAGCATGGAAACAGGCCTTTCAGCCCAAACCGTCCATGCTGACCGACTTGCCCACATCTCGTCCAAACCTTTCCTATCCACCTACCTGTCCAAATGTCTTATAGATGTTGTAATTGTACCCATCTTTACCACTTCCTCTGGCTCCTGTTCAATGTACTCACCACCCTGTGTGGAAAACTTTGTCCCTTAGGTTCCTATTAAACCTTTGCCCTTCCATCTTAAAACTGTACTCTCTTGGTTTTGACTCCCTTACACTAGCGAAAAGACCATGGCAATTCACCTTGTCTATAACCCTCATGATTTTTTAAAACTCATCAGTAAGGTCATCCCTCATCCTCCTATGCACCAGGGAAAATAGACCCAGCCAAATCAGCCTCTCCTTAACACTCAAACCTTCTGGCCCCAATAACATCCTCATCAATCTTTTTTTTTGCTGTTCCAAGAACATTCTCATAACCCTTTTCAGTTTTATGATATCGTTCCAATAGCAAGGCGATTAAACTGTGTATACAGTGCTCCAAATATGGCCATACTAACGAGTTGTACAGCTGTGACATGACATCCCAACTCCTGTACTCAATAACTTGATCAATGAAGACAACAAATTTGAGTATAGAGGTTGGGTGGTCATTGTAACGAGGTAAGGCGGGTCTGTCAGGTTTAAAAAGCAACCAGAATAGTGCGAGACGAAATCTACTATTGTGCAAAGTCACCCCAAGGATTGTTTTGCATCAGTCTGAGGAGGGAGACGTGTTTAACATCTATTGGAGAACTAGATTGCCTACATTTCCGCACGTTGTTAATGTAATGCAACAGAATAGATTTTGGATTCATCAATAGGATCAGAACTCACTGTGTGCTGTGGCCTGACACATGGAAGGTGGCACAATGGCGCAGTGGTAGATTGGCTGCCTCACATCACCAGAGATCCGGATTCAATCGTGATCTTTGATGCTGTCTGTTTGGAGTTTGTACATTCTCCCTGTGACCGCATGCGTTTTCTCCGGGGGCTCTGGTTTCCATCCACATGCCAAAGACATGCATGTTTGTAGGTTGATTGGCTTCTGTAAATTACCTCAAGTGTGTAGGATACAACTAGTGAACGGGTGATCGTGGTTGGTGCAGAGTAGGTGGGCCGAAGGGCCCGTTTCCATGCTGTATCTTGAAACTAAACTAAACTAAATTGTCTCTGCAGGAAAGGCTGCCAGTGCCCACAGTGTGTGTCAGCTCTGAAAGTGTTCACAGGGCCAGTGAATGTGAATGGAGGACTTCCTGAGCTACCGAAGGTCAGTGAGTTATCAGGAAACAAGTGAGGTCACCAAACACTCCATTAGTCACAAGGAATTGCAAATGCTGTAATCTTGAGCAACCTCACAAATTGCTGGAGGAACTCAGCAGGTCAGGCAGCCTCTGGGGAGGGAATGGGAATGGACAGGCGACGTTGTGGGTCAGGACCACAGTTGGGGGGGGTGGGAGGGGGTGTGAAGCGCTTCTGCACCACATCTCTCCTCTACCACCTGGAGGAGTGGAGAACACAAGGGGTTTCCTGCTCTTTGGAGTTGGTGCATCTGGTCTTGCAACAAATTGGATTGATGATGGGGTGGATCACATTTCAGAATGGAACATCTCGACCACCGACCTTTTAGAACCATCACTACACAGTTTGGAAACTTCGACCCTGTGTGTTCCAGCTGCAAGACGTACTGGAGCAGCACAGTGGGCAGCAGTAGAGTTGCTGCCTAACAGTGCCAGAGACTTGCCTTCTATCCTGACCATGGGTACTGTCTGTACGCAGTTTGTACGTTCTTCCCTGTAACCGTGTGAGTTTTCTCTGGGTGTTTCAGAATCCTCCCCCTCCAAAGATGTACAGGTTTACATCTGGTTAATTGACTTCGGTAAAAATTGTAAATTGTCCCTAGTGTGTGGGATAGTGCAGATGTACAGAGTGATCGCTGGTTGGCGTGGACTCAGTGGGCCTGTTTCCACGCTGTATCTCTAAAGTCTAAAGACGACACGTTGTAAAAGCAAATGTACTTGTAAACAATGCATTCTCTGCAAGTAGTTTTTCTCCATTTTTGCTTCTTCCCTTGATTTGATTGATATTGAAAATATAGAATGGACCTAGCACTCTTGAAACACCATAAGCTTTGAGGACCATTAACTGTTTGCTCCAAGGTGTCATCTTTAACAGACTATTTTTTAAGAGTATTTTGAAGGCTGAGATTGGCAGATACCTGACTGGTAAGGGTGTCAGGGATAATGGGGAGAAGAGGGCTGAGAGGGAAAGATAGATCAGCCATGTTTGAATGGTGGAGTAGACTCGATGGGCCGAATGGCCTTATTCTGTTCCTATAACTTATGAACATGATTAATCATTTTAAAAAAAGACAGGCTCTCGTTCTGCAGAAAGATTCAACAACAGGCCACGTGGTTGCAGTAGGGATCACAGATCTTTATTAAATTAGTGATCATAAATACCATTTTACAAAGAGCGTGCTTGCACAAGTGGTTATTGAGTGAAACCCAACCTTCCATATCTTGTCACCAGCTTGCTACCATGACCATAACGGTGACGATACTGTGTATAGAAATCTTTCCCCAGATGAAGCCAACCTCACTGGGGAAGTAAGTGGAAGTGGTCGTGTTGCCGTGAACACTTGTTTACATATTTATTGGTTAAGTCAACATTGTGAGAAAATGCAGAATTTATAGAAACAAAGTAGTTTGATAAATCTTAGTTCAACAAAAGGTTGTTTCACGAATAAATACTTAGGTACATCGATAAAACATTTACATGATCCCATCAATGGCTATCTTTAATCATGTGTTCAACTTTCAATATGTGTAAAAAAAAATGCACAACAATGTCCTTTTAGGCATAATCTGTGGGTTTTTTTTTTCCTAACAGTTACCAAAGGTTGCTGCAACAATAACAATTACTGGGATTCTAGTTGATTCGTGGTACTGGATGTGCACAAAATCACTTTTGGATAGAACACCCAGAAATCAAAATTACAGTCCGGTTCTGTGACCAGTTGGAATGGACAAAATAAAGTTACTGACTGGCAGAAAACAAGAATAACTAACGCAAAGCTTAAAAAAAATTCTAAACTTGTTTGGAACTATTTTTTACAACAAAAGTCAGAATACAATCTGGTTTTACAAGCTACCGCGCGGGTATTAATGGCAGTATAACATCACGATGCGTTAAAATGAACTTAACGACTAAAGTGGAATGTTAAGGCTTTTTTCCCCCTATGGCACAGCCCCAAACACGTTGTTAGCAAATCCTGAACACAGGTGTGAATGAAGTCTTCCAGAAGGCACTGCTCCAGCCCCCTTCAACATTCTGCCCCTCCAGAATACTTTTTAAGTACAAATATACCTCGGACCCTGCTGAAAGTGAGTTAGTCTGCAACAAACGTGACCGCTGTGCTCACGTGCCTCTCTTTAGGGGCTTTAACATTCATAAACAAAGGGAAAGGGAATGCCAAAAACCGCATTCAGAAATAGCTGCAAGTGTGTGCCAACATGTCAGGTGAGCATTGGTGCTGTTACTGGTATTTAAATACTTACACATAATTTAGTATATGGCTTATGCTAAAACTGGCCTTACTAAAGAAACTGAAAAAAAATCGATTCTTGCAACTAAGTATGGAGCTGCAGCACGCACGGAGTGTCTTCAAAGCGTCGTGGCTCATTGCCTGATACGTGAGTATGCTTATGGATATTCTGTACACACAGGGAAAAGTTTTGAAAGCACTTTGTTATCAAATGTGAAGCACACCTGGTCCAACAGCTTGCCTGGTGCCTGCACGCGGCCATCCAATCCCGCTGAAGAAATCCCTGCTCAGGACATCCAGCCCTGTTGCCTCCGTCTATGGCTTCATTTGGTCAGGTCATGGTTAATTGAACAAGTAATTAACAGTTATCTGAATCAGGATGAGGAGGAGAATCACCATGTAGTCCCGCAGTTGCAAAAAGTGGTTACTCGTGTTGGTCTGGCTTGCTGAAGTTCGATTTCGTAGAGCTGCCAGACTTCTAAACAAAGAATTCAAACACCACTTAGTCCAAGAAATATGCATTGCACCAAGTTCAATAAACAACAAATATTTGCTGCCTTCGAAAAAAGATCGATCTTAATTAAATATTGGTTGGGTGCGTACGTTTACGGCAGTCTTTAATTTGCTAAAAAATCTCTTGCCAACAATGTGACCTTTTCATCTGCCTCAAAGTTAAAAATCAGCAAGGCAGCAGAGTAACTGAGGAGGATCTGACTGTTCACGGCGTGAGATGGGAGAAAAGGTGGGGTGGGAGCAGGGAAGAGGGAACCTGATGAGGGGCGGTGGGTAAAATGCAAGGGGAGAAAAAGAAGACAACTTTCCTTGAAAGTGGCATCACAGGTAGATAGGGTGATCAAGAAGGTTTTCATCAGTCAAAGTATAGAGTAAAGAAATTGTGAAGTCATGTTACAGCTGTAGAAGACATTGCTGAAACCACATTTAGAGTATTGTGATCAGTTTTGGCCACCCTGTTAAACCGGAAAGGGTGCAGAGAAGATTTACGTGGACGATGCCAGGACTCGAGGGCATGAGCTATAGGGCGAGGTTGAGCAGGCTAGAACTTTTTTTATTCCTTGGAGCGCGGATGGATGAGGGGTGATCTTATAGAGGTGCGTAAGATCATGAGAGGAAGCGAGGGTAAATGTGAGGAGGAGTAACTCAGCGGGTGAAGGGAGCTTCTCTGGATGAAAAAAATAGGTGACGTTAAGGGTAGAAATCCTTATTCAGACTGGAAGTAGAGATGGAGAAGGGTTAATCAAGGCCGGGGACAGATGACCTCAGGGAAGATGGAGCTCAAAATGGCCCTTCACACTTCATCCCCATAATGGGCTCCTGAGGTCATCTATTGCTGGCCCTGATTTGTTCTGGCCTTTTCTCACCTACAGTTTATTTCACCCCCCATGACTACTTTCAGTCTGAAGAAGGGTTCTGACCTGAAGCACCACCTGTCTATTTTCTCCTGAGATGCTGCATGACCCGCTGAGCTACTCCAGCGCTTTGTGTCTATCTTGGGTACAAACCAGCAACTGCGGTTCTTTCCTGCATGAGCTGAGATCAGGATCTCCGTCTGCAGAAACAGGCATCAATCCACCATCCAACACTGCCCCAGCATGCTTTACATTTAGCACTCTGCCTCTTACCTGTTGATCTCCTCTTGTGTACGTTTTATTGAATCTATGGCACCAAGTAGTTCGCTGAGATCACTTGTTTTCTTCCTCAGTCTCGTGCTATGCTTCCCTGTCTTTTGTTCTGCGAGAAAAGCACAGAATGCATCACAGTGAAGTGAGACACACACGGCAGAGCCAACACAAGGAGGCCAAAGCAGCCGTCTCTCGTCAGCACACAGGTGCTGGAGGAACCCGTCAGCTGGAGCGGTTGCAGAGATGATTTACGAAGATGTTGCCAGGACTCAAGGGCCTGAGCTAGAGCGAGAGGTTGGGCAGATTAAGACTCTATTTCTTGGAGCGCAGGTGGATGAAGAGTAATCCTTCAGAGGTGCACAAAATCATGAGAGGAATAGAAAGGGTAAACGCAGAGTCCCTTGCCCAGAGCAGGGGAATTGAGAACATACGTTTAAGGTGAGGGAAGAAAAGTTTAATAGGAACCTGAAGGATAACTTTTTTTACATAAAGGGTCTGGGTGTATGGAATGAACTGCCGGAGGAGGTACTATCGCAACTTTTCAGAAGTATTTAGACAGGTACATGGATTTGATAGGGTTGGAGGGATATGGGCCAAATGCAGGGTGGTGGGACTAGTGTAGATGGGGCATGTTGGTCAGTGTGGACAAGTTGTGCCAAAGGGCCTGTTTCCATGCTGTATGACTCAATGAGGCCAGGCTCTGGAGAATATGGATATGTCACATGGATAGGTCTGAAGCAGGGCCCTGACCCGAAACGTCACCTATGCATGTTGTTCAGAGTTGCTGCCTGACCCACTGAGTTACTTCAGCACTTTGTGTCTTTTTGTTCATTAACCAGCATCTGCAGTTCTTTGTTACAGCAATCTCACATCATGTCTTCACCACACTCGAATGTCCACAGAACGCTATGCAAACAATCCAAGCAAAATTGCTGCTCAGGTTTTAAAAAAGGAGATACTCAGAGAGTTTACACGGAGAGGTTGAGATGGAGGGAATTCCAGTACTTAGAGCTTAGGTCGTTAGAGACAAAGCTGCCATGCTGGGATGACCCAGTGAGAGAGCACAACAGGCCCGACTTTAGACATACAGCACGGAAACAGGCCCTTCAGCCCATCGAGTCCGCGGCGGCCAGTGATCACCCCGTGCACTAGCACTATCCGACACACTAGGGACAATTTACCATCTTTTTGTACCAAAGCCAATTAACCTACAAACCACGTCTTTGGAGTGTGAGAGGAAACCAGAGCACCTGGAGAAAGCCCACGCGGGTACAGGGAGAACGTACAAACTCCACACAGACAGCACCCATGGTCAGGATCGAACCTGGGTCTCTGGCACTGTGAGGCAGCAGCTTTACCTCTGCACCACCCCTGAGTTAGACGAGAGTGCAATGTGGGGCTGGAAAGGTAACAACAAGGTGAAGCCAGCAGGGATACATGTTGTCAGTTGTTAAACACTTGGGTATCATATCATATCATATCATATATCTACAGCCGGAAACAGGCCTTTTCGGCCCTCCAAGTCCGTGCCGCCCAGTGATCCCCGTACATTAACACTATCCTACACCCACTAGGGACAATTTTTACATTTACCCAGCCAATTAACCTACATACCTGTACGTCTTTGGAGTGTGGGAGGAAACCGAAGATCTCGGAGAAAACCCACGCAGGTCACGGGGAGAACGTACAAACTCCTTACAGTGCAGCACCCGTAGTCAGGATCGAACCTGTGTCTCCGGCGCTGCATTCGCTGTAAAGCAGCAACTCTACCGCTGCGCTACCGTGCCGCCCATTTCTGCTGCTTTGGCAGTGAGAGATTTTAGTTTAGGGATACAGCATGTTAACAGGCCCTTCGGCCCAATGAGTCCACGCCGATCATCGATCACCCGTTCACACTCGTTCTATGTTATTCCACTTCCTATGCACCAGGTGTAATGTACAGAGGCCAATCAATCTACACACCCGCACGTCTTTAGGATGTGGGAGGAAACCGGTAAAAATAAAAATAGGCACCGCTACCTTGACTCCGAATGTTAAAACTGTGACCATCAGCTTCCTCCAGAAAACCACTGGCCCATGAACACTTCAAAACACTAACCTCAACCATGAACTGCTATGGGCTGTCTTTGTTTACATTTAGGACTTTTGGGTTTGTTGCACGAGTATTATGGTAGTTGATTGAATTTTTCTTTTGTTTATTGTACATTATCAGTGTGTATTGTGCTTGCTGGCCTGTGCTGCTGCAAGTAAGTATTTTGTGGTTCCCTTATCATTCTGTATGACAATTAAACCACCTTGACTCTCTCTTGACTTTTAAAGTTAAATGGTTTGTGAACGGCATGCCCAGCTGATCCTTTTCAATACATTGTGGAGCGTAAAGTGCCACAGGTCTGTGCTGAGGTGGTTTTTTCGGCCCCCCCTCGGTCATGGCTGACCATGGGTGGCGTTTCCTTGCAAAATAGTAGTCGAATAGAGCATGGAGCTGAGCTCAACCTACAACCCAACGGTATGAACGATGGTTTCTCTAATTTCAAGTAACCCCTGCATTCCCTCCCTCCCCCCTACCCTAGTCATCCACTGTTTGCACCCCTATATCCCTCTCATTACCACCTTTTGCCCAGCCACAATGGGCCATTATGGGTTCCACCCTTCCTTGGTCATCTACTGGGGGCCCTGATTTGTTCTGCCCCTTTCCTACCTCAATACCTCCCCCCCCCCCCTGCCCGCCCCCCACTCTACTTTCCGTCAACGAAGGGATCCGATCTGAAACATCACTAATCCATTTTCTCCTGAGATGCTGCCTGATCCGCTGAATTATTCCAGCACCTTTTGTCTATCTTTGGTATAAACCAGCGTCTACAGTTCCTTCCTACACACTCAGTTAAATATACCTTGATTCGTAAGTAAGGAAGTAAGTTAAAGAGTGAAATAAGAGAGGTTTGACAGAAGGAGAGGCAAGAAGAGTCCATACACACTTTCACTCTCGGAGGAGTCCTGTCGGTCCAGTTCTGGGCTGGAGCCACCACTCTCAGGACTCGGCTGCCCACTGTGTTTACTCCGTCTCTTTGGCACAGAGACCTAGAGCAATGACAAAACACAAAATAAGCCTCACGTCCTTTAGCTGTCTAACATGTATGGGAATTATCATGGAATCACAGACCGTAGGATTGTACAGCACATAAATGACCCACCTTGTCCACACCACCCCTGATACCCAACCACACCAACTCCATCTGTCCACATTAGAGCAGATCCCCCTACTCTTTTTCTAATCCATGGAAACACTTTCTAAACGTTCTAATAGTATCTGCCTTAACACATCTTGTCGGCAACTTATTCCAAATATTCATCACCCTCTGTGTGAAAAAAACTTCCACTCAGACCGCGAGTTCATTTCTCCCCTCCCCTTTCTCACCTTAAACCTGGGTCTTCCAGTTTTGGACACCCCTCCCCTGGGGTGAAAGATTCTGGTAATCTAAGCCACTCATGGTTTTCTTGAGTCATAAGAGTCACTTATGGCATGGAAACAGGCCCTTTGGCCCAACTTGTCCATGCCAACCAAGATGCCCCCATCCAAGCTAGTCGCATTCGCAGGTGTTTGGCCAATGACCCTCTAAACCTATCCTCCCCACGTACCTGTCCAAGTGCCTTTGTTGATATTGTACCTGGCTCAACCACTTCCTCCTCATTCACCCACCACCCTCTGTGTGAAAATGTTGTCCCTCAGGTCCCTATTCAATCTTTCCCCCCCTCACTATAAACTGTGTTTTAGAGTCAACTCGAAGATGATCATATCAGCTTCATTGTCTCTAAATAATTTTATCGTTGTTAGGTATTCCAAAAAAAGTTTTTTTGTTTAAGCTGATTTATTAATGGCTACATTTAAAAAATATATAGATGACCATCTATTTGTCCAAGAATTGATTTCCTTAAAGAGGAAATTAAACTATCACCATCTAGTGTTTAAAACCCAATAGCTATGCAATCAGAATAGTACAGGAGTTATCAGTCAATATTGACAAACCAGCAGTTTAGGCACTTGGTCAGATACACTGGGTGACGTTTCGGGTCGAAACCCTTCTTCAGACTGGTCTGTACCCGAAACGTCACCCATTCCTTCTCTCCTGAGATGCTGCCTGACCCGCTGAGTTACTCCTGTAGTTATTTTCCTACTCCTGGTCAGATACACTTGTCTGAATAGGTATTGTTTACAATGAATGTTTGCCCTGGGACATTTAATTTTAATCTATATCTTGCTTAATGATTGGGCGGCAAGTTCAAAGATTGGATAAATGTTGCTTCATGGGCTCTCAGCGGGCTATTATAACCGAACCTAGGTGGGAATCCAAGTTGGCCATTCGTCAATCTGAAGTTTGAAGAAATGTCCTGATCTGAAATATCATCCATCCTTTTTCTCCAGAGATGCTGCCTGACCCGCTGAGTTACTCCAGCACTTTGTGTCTGCCTTGGCTTTTGGCCAAATCTCAGCTGCGCTCAACATTTTGAAAAATTTGGAAGGACAAGAACAAAAGCAGCAGCTGTATGAACACATCGCCGCCTCCAAATCACACTTCATCTCAACTCAGACATACGCTAGCCAAAGCTTCACTGCAGCATGACCACATCTTGGAATTACCAACTGAACAGCTAAGATGGACGCACTTTCATCGCACAGACTGCAGCAGTTTTAAGTTCATTCACTATCACACTATCAAGGACATCCAAGAACCTGGTCTCTCACAAATGATTTGCAGACCCTGAGAATGGAAAAGAAGTTTTAGCATTTAGAAATGTATGTAACTTCATGATGTACAGCATTCACGAGTCATTAGTCACATAATAAAATGTTTTAGTAAAATGTCACAAAGAAACATTACAATATGCTGGGACATGGACACTCCGTGATTCGGTGCAGCATGCAACTTCTTACCCACAGTTGTGTACAAACACTACTCGTTACTAGTCACGCCACCAAGAGGAAGATAACTGCACAGCACAACCCTGGGTGTTACAGTTCAGATCCCATTGTGTGGAATAAAGGACGTCGGCCCTTCACTGGGGATCTCTGAAAGGGAGAAGGGAGGCTGGGCAGATGCTGGAACGATGAAGGAGGTGGGGAGAAGGTCTAAGATGAAACAATATACAGGAGGCTCTGCCATACTCAGTGGCATTCTGAGGTCCGAAGAAGTACCGATATTTTTGTTATGTTGCACCCACTTTGCAAATGGAACATAGAACAGTACGGCTCAGGAACGGGCCCTTTGGCCCACAAAGTCTGTGCCAAGCACAACACCAGTTTAAATTAATCTCATCTGCCTTCATGGATAAGGGTGTCAGGGGTTATGGGGAGGGCAGGAGAATGGTGTTGAGAGGGAAGGATAGATCAGCCATAATTGAATGGCAGAGTAGATTTGATGGGCCGAATGGCCTAATTCTGCTCTTATAACTTATGAACGAACCTCTCCTTGCAGATAATACCACTTAAATTAGGACTAAAATTCAGGAGGTAAAAGCCAGGAGGAGTTATTTTATTCTGAAGACGAAAGCATCTTTGAGGTACATTTCCTTTGAGGGTTGCTGAGCGGGGGGAGGAGGGGGATAGCATCTGAAAAACCAACAGCATCAAACAAACCAACTTCATTCTTGACCGATTGGTAAGAGTGAGTGACGGGAATGTGAAGAGGATAAAATAACTGCTTGAGATGTTGGTGGGCACCAGTAACAATAAGCTTTACATGATTCAATCTGAAAACCTACCTGACGTTTGTAACTATCTTTCCTTGCCCCTTGGTTACTGAGACTAATTATACTGGCAGAACGTACCATTGGAGTGCGGTGCCAAACTTTTGACTGGATGACACCTTCTTTCTCATACTGAATGAGGTCATTCAGTGGATCCCACGGCCTGGTGCTGCATGCAAGAAAATATGCTACACAATTAGTTTCAGGCAAAGTACTTACAATAACTTAATACACAGTGCACAGTTTACACGTATTTATCATGACTGCATGTATACTGTTTATTCTGTGAGCTTCATGTGAATAGCTGATAGAGCTGCTGCCTCACAGCGCCAGAGACCCAGGTTCGATCCTGACCTTTGGTACTTTCTGTGTGGAGTTCGCACGTTCTCCCCGTGACCGCGTAGGTTTCCTCCAGGTCGGCGTAGGTTTTCTCAAAGACGTGGCAGGTTTGTAGGTTAATTGGTCTCTGTAAATTGCCCCTAGTGTGTAGGGAGTGGATGAGAAAGTGGGAGAACATAGAACAAGTGTGAACGGGTGATTGGTGGTCAGGATAGTTTGAGTGGGCCGAAGGGCCCGTTTCCATGCTGTGTCTCTAAACTAAACTACACTGAAGAATATTATTGCTTCTTGGTGCATGTGACAATTAACCAATCTGAATCTGATGATATCCCAAAAAGCTGGAGTAACTCAGCGGGTCAGGCAGCATCTCGGGAGAGAAGGAATGGGTGACGTTGCGGGTCGAGACCCTTCTTCAGACTGATGTCAGGGGAGGGGGCGGGATACAGAAAAAATAATTTCACTGCACCTAGGTACATGTGGTAATAAAGTATCATGGAACCATTGAGTTAAGTGAACTTTTAAGATGTTCACCACTGTGCAGTGAGGAATGTCTGTGAAGACTTTAGGAGAAAGTCCGTACTCCGCCACCTCCAGTTTAAATTCCATTTGGAATATTTTGGAGGACCAAGAACCAAGAAACCAAGAACTCTCTTTTCCTCAAATACTGCAGAACCTGTGGATTTTTACAGAGCCAACTGCCCAAACCAACCAGGAGGCTGTCAGGTGAGAGGGGAAAGATTTGGTAGGAACCCGAGGGGCAGGTTTTCACAGAGGGTGGTGGGTGTATTGAACAATCTGCTAGAGGAGGTTGAGTAAGGTACAATGACAACATTTAAGAGACATTTGGACAAGTACATAGGAAAGGTTTCGAGGGATACGGTCAGATGGGACTAATGCAGACGGGGGATCATGGTCAGCCTGGGCAAGTTGGGCCATAGGGCCTGTTTCCACACTGTATAACCCTATGGCTTTATCTAGACTATGAATTAAGCTGTTTGAATGAGTCACAACAGACCCAATGAACCAAATTGCTGCCCCACTCTGGTGCTGCACTAAACTCCGCAACAGAAGACTAAATGTCAACAAATGGCGAAGGGAAGTAAAGAAAAATAACATAATTTACAAGTAACTTTTATATTGTTGATATTAAAATTGAAATGGAATTCAGCCACAGAAAGGTCGAGCTAACGCTTCTCTGTACATGGTTTAGGAAAGGCCTACACTTTTATTGTAGAACAGAAATCCATACCATTCTTTAACCAATAATCCAGTGTATAAGGAGAGCAGCAGTAGAAGTAATGTTTCGAAGGCTTACTCTGCGTATTTATATTGCCACTCTCCCGTAATCTCATCATGTTCAAACAAGCGAGGCATCCATTCTTCTTCCTTGGCTTTCCGCCGCTTGGCAGCTTGCCGCTGAGCTTCTTCCAGAACGAACTTCTCTCTCGTGGCTTCATGCTGGTCCTTGTTGTGTATCGCTCGCGTTACGTGCTGCCACAGTCTGAGGAGATGGTCACAAGGAAGTCAGAGACAGATAATGAAAATTAAACAACTCCTTCAAGAAGTCGCAACATTCAAGAGACATTCAGACAGCTGCATGGATAGGACAGGTCTAGAGGAATATGGGCCAAACACAGGCAGGTGGGACTAGTGTAGATGGGACATGATGGGTGGTGTGGGCGAGTTGGGCCGAAAGGTCTGTTTCCACGCTGTATAACTCTAAGTCCTTAGTACTTCATTAAACCACAGGCTATTCTCAAAACATAAAATACAGAACAGCACAGCAACAGGCCCTTTGACCTACAATGTCTGTGCTGAACATGATGCAAAGTTGAGATGTAGATACAAGGAATTGCAGATGCTGTTTTACAAAAATAGACACAAATGTTGCAGTAACTCAGCGGGTCAGGCAGTATTTCTGGAGAGATGACGTTTCGGGTCAGACTGAAGAATGATCCCGATCTGAAAGGTCACATCCATGTTCCCCAAAGATGCTGCCTGAATTACTCCAGCACTGCGCTAAATTAATCTAATCTCCTCTGCCTGCAAACGATCATTGGGCATTTGCTGTGTTGTTGGATAACACTCCTGATTGTGAATCTGAAGTTATGGCTTTAGATCTCAGTCATTCTCACCACAGAACATAGTACATATATTTTTCAAGAAAGAAAGAGATTTATGATTGTTGATGTTAAAAAACAACGATTTAACCTTTGGTTACACTGAATTTCACCAACCCCTAGAAGGTTTGTTGCTCTGGCAGAACAACGAACCAACACGCACAAGATTCCACATATTATTGTTGGATAACAGAATAGTTCGTAAAATACAAAGTGCTGGAAGAACTCAGTGGGTCAGGCAGCATCTGTGAATGGAGTGGTGGCATTTTGGGTCAGAACCATTTAACAGACCGATTACAGTAGGGAGGGGAAAAAGCCGGAAAAGTAGCGGGAGTGGGATAAAACCTGACAAGCGATAGGTGGACACAAGTGAGGGGGGGGGGGGGGGGATTGGCTGATGGATGGGCAAAGGCTAGAGATGAAAAGGAGAGAAAAGGGTGTCGGATAAGGAGAGAAGCGAAGTGAAATGTAAAGCCAGAGGCAGAGGGGAAGAAATGTGTGTGCAGTGGGATAGGGGGCACAGGACAGGGAGAGGGGGAAGGGGAGGGCGATAGTGTTACCTGAAATTGGGAGAACACTGTTCATACCATTGGGTTGTGAGCTACCCATGTGGAATATGAGGTGCTTTTCCTCCAGTTCCAGCTTGATGTGCACCCATTTCCCCCACTATTTCTCACCCCTCCAATCCCTTTCATTTATATCCATCCCTCTGGCTGTACAGTTCACTCCGTATCTGACACACCTTTTGTCTCCTTTTCACCTTTAGCTTTTGTCAGTCACTCCACCTATCTGTCAATGACCCCGCTCCCCCTCCGACCCACTGAGTAACGTCAGCACTTTGTGTTTTCCCTCGAGATTCCAGCATCTGCAATTCCTAGTGCCTCCACAAATTATTATTGGATAAAAGACTAGTTAATCCGCTTTAATGTTTGGACATGGAAGGACTGTCAACTAAATTACCAGAAGGTCTCCATATTCTTTAAATAGCAGAGGAAATCTCTGATGTTCTCTGGAATAGTTAAGACATAATTAATTTGTTTATCTTTTTATATTTATATATATACACACACATATATATTTATATATATACCCACACATATATATACACACACACACATATATATATATATATTTATATATATACACACACATATTGCCGGAGCATTAGCAGCCACCTTTTAAAATCCTGTGTGATTTTGCAGTGATGCATTATGATACTATGATTATTAGTTTAGTTTAGCGATATAGTGCAGAAACAGGCCCCTTGGCCCACCGAGTCCGCATCGACCAGTGCTCACCCTGTACACTAACACACTAGGGACATTTTTCCAATTTTTACCAAAGCCAATTAACCTACAAACCTGTACGTCTTTGGAGTGTTGGTGAAAACCGAAGCAGCCGGGAAAAATCCAAGGGGGCACAGGAAGAACGTACAAACTCCGTACAGACATCACCCATAATCAGGATCTAACCCGGGTGTCTGGTGCTGTAAGCAACCCTACCAATGTGCCCCTGGTCTTTGGTTATACAGGAAAGGATTCTCTGAATGCCAGTGTAACCAGACATCATAATACTTAACGTATAATTATTTAAACAAAATAAAAAGACTGCATATATGCTGCTGACTGGAATAACTGAAAAACTATCTCGACATGGGAACGCCCCGATCAGGGCGAGATCATTGAGATTTATCTATTCAGTCCTGCGGGAATCGTGATACACTGCAGATAATTAATCATATACTCTGCAGGAAAGTGAAGGCACTTGAACAGGCCAAAAGATTATTTCCATTTCATTTCTGAGATGTAGAATGAAGCTACAACTCAGGATTTCTGCTTTTGCACGCTTAAGGCGAAGGCAGAAATGTAGTAGAGTTGTAGTTTAATTCTACAACTCAAAAGTGAAATGGAAATGATCTTTTGGCCCGTTCTCAAAAAAAACATGACATAGAGACGCTCGGCACAAAATGCTGGAGTAACTCAGCAGGTCAGGCTGCATCTCTAGAGAAAAAGGATGGGTGACATTTCAGGTCGGGACCCTTCTTTAGATCCGACCCAAAATGTCACCCATCCTTTTTCTACAACGATGCTGCCAGACCTGCTGAGCTACTCCAGCACTTTGTGAAAATCGCCATCTGCAGTTCTTTTTTTCTACATACAGAAGATGTTTGTTTTACATCAATTTGCACTAGAGAAACACATTACTCAGAGAGAGGGGGGGGGGGGGGGGGAGGAGGGGGGGGGGAGAGGGAGAGGGAGAGGGAAGGAAAGCGAGCAAGAGAGAGGGTGCTGGGGCTACAACAAGGTAAACTCGAGATCAGGAATTTGTCAATTACTCTTGAATGCTTCCTACAGTTGCAAATCCTACAGTCTATTCACCCTGTAGGTAAAGAAGGGTTTCTTGGATGTAATTAATGAATGACCTGCATCTGTGCCTTCATTCCCCTGGCTGGAAGGATTATCAAGGATGCCTGCTGGCCTGGCCATTTACTTTTCTCTCTTCTACGGGTGACGTCATTATGATACTATGATTATTAGTTTAGTTTAGCGATATAGTGCGGAAACAGGCCCCTCGGCCCACCGAGTCCGCACCGACCAGTGCTCACCCTGTACACTAACACACTCCTACACACTAGGGACATTTTTCCAATTTTTACCGAAGCCAATACGTCTTTGGAGTGTTGGTGAAAACCGAAGCAGCCGGGGAAAATCCACGGGGTCACAGGAAGAACGTACAAACTCCGTACAGACATCACCCATAATCAGGATCGAACCCGGGTGTCTGGTGCTGTAAGCAACCCTACCAATGTGCTCCTGGTCTTTGGTTATACAGGAAAGGATTCTCTGAATGCCAGTGTAACCAGACATCATAATACTTAACGTATAATTATTTAAACAAAATAAAAAGACTGCATATATGCTGCTGACTGGAATAACTGAAAAACTATCTCGACATGGGAACTTCCCGATCAGGGCGAGATCATTAAGATTTATCTATTCAGTCCTGCGGGAATCGTGATACACTGCAGATAATTAATCATATACTCTGCAGGAAAGTGAAGGCACCTGAACAGGCCAAAAGATTATTTCCATTTCACTTCTGAGGTGTAGAATGAAGCTACAACTCAGGATTTCTGCTTTTGCACGCTTAAGGCGAAGGCAGAAATGTAGCAGAGTTGTAGTTTAATTCTACAACTCAAAAGTGAAATGGAAATGATCTTTTGGCCCGTTCTCAAAAAAAACATGACATAGAGACGCTCGGCACAAAATGCTGGAGTAACTCAGCAGGTCAGGCTGCATCTCTAGAGAAAAAGGATGGGTGACATTTCAGGTCGGGACCCTTCTTTAGATCCGACCCAAAATGTCACCCATCCTTTTTCTTCAAAGATGCTGCCAGACCTGCTGAGTTACTCCAGCACTTTGTGTGTAACTTTGGTATAAATCGCCATCTGCAGTTCTTTTTTTCTACATACAGAAGATGTTTGTTTTGCATCAATTTGCACTAGAGAAACACATTACTCAGAGAGGGGGGGGGGGGGGGGGGAGAGGGAGAGGGAAAGAAAGCGAGCAAGAGAGAGAGTGCAGGGGCTACAAGGTAAACTCGAGATCAGGAATTTGTCAATTACTCTTGAATGCTTCCTACAGTTGCAAATCCTACAGTGTATTCACCCTGTAGGTAAAGCAGGGTTTCTTGGATTTAATTAATGAATGACCTGCATCTGTGCCTTCATTCCCCTAACTGGAAGGATTATCAAGGATGCCTGCTGGCCTGGCCATTTCCTTTTCTCTCTTCTACCTTGGCTGGAACTTATTCCATGAGTCAGCAGTGAGGCAATTCAGCTCATCTTATTGTGGACAAGGGATCATGTGAATTCCCCAGCTCCAGCTGTGGAAATTGATGTTAGTTCCAAATGAGCAGCACACCTCAAGTAAAAAAGTAATACAGGTCAGGCAACATCTGTGAAGAGAGAATTATTCATCACAGATATCTCATCGTTGATCGCTAACCCTCTCCAAGGATACTGCATGTTTTGCTGAGTATTTTCAGCTCTTTATGTTTTATTTTGGTTTCCAGCATCTGTAGATTATTTAAAATTTTTGGTTTCTTTATATCTGTCTGGAAACTGACTGTGATCTCGTAAAGGAATCTGACACCACTGCCTGTACCCATTTATTTTAATTAACTCTCGTTAACCAGAAGCGGTGTCCAGTAAAGCGGTGTCAGGATCCAGTTTGATGCTGTGTCAGTATTGCAGAGCAGTGCAAAGAAAGCTCCTCCTTGCTTTGCTTGTCCCTGGAGTCAAGTCAGGATCAAGTCCAGATTTATGCTGCAAATCTGCCACTGTTACACACCGTCAGTGAAGCTAATTAATCACCGTTAAAGCATTCAATCACCCAGCCTTTCACCTTTCTGCACTCGCACTCAGTTTAAGCTTCAATGAGGCGCCAAGGCAGTAACTGCAGGAAGATATTTAGCCTGGCACTTTCAAATAATTAGGAGAAATTCTTACCCATATAATTATGCAATTTCACTGATACTTGCAAAATAAAGTGAACTGACTTTCAATGTGGGTGTTCGCCCCTATTAATTGCTGTGGGAAATTTATACCACGTTTTGGGACAGCTTGGGACAGCTTGCTTCTAGGTTTGAATTGAATGCTACCATGTTACTTCTGCTGGTAAAACCTGCCTTTGATCCCACGCAATATGTAGGGCAGGTCCTCCTTTATAAGGTTTTCGACATAGAAAGCCCGATGAAATTAAAAGGCAAATGAATTTTAAAGTATCTGGCATCCATTCAGATTCAGATTAGTTTATTGCCATATGCACCAGGGTGCAATGAAATTTCTCGTTCACTTGAAGCTCAGAGTATAAATGCAGCACAGTGTCGCAGCGGCAGAGTTGCTGCCTTACAGCACCAGAGACAAAGATGTTCGTGTTGTAGAGTTCAGTAGATCCACCCACATCTATAGGTTGACAGAATGGAACAATGCATCTAATTCAAGATCCAAGTGTTGCATCTCCTGGCTTCAACATGCCTTTAAAACGACAGTGAAACTTTAACTGTATCAGAACATCTCGGGGTTGATGTGCATCTTCTCAAAGAATGGAAAATTGTAGACATGTCATAGTGCAATTTTCAAACATGCACTGTGTCATGGTTCAGCATGGTAAGCTGATAATGAAGAACCTTTCTAAACTAATCCCATTTACCAGAAATAAAAATGAACTGCAGGCATTGGTTTATACCAAAGATAGACACAAAGTGTAGGAGTAACTCAGTGGGTCAGGCAGCATCTCTGGAGAACATGGATAGGTGACATTTTGGGTCGGGACTCATCTTCAGACACAAAGTCTTCTTCATTCTGAAGAAGAATCCCAATCCAAAATGTCACCTCTCCGTGTTCTTCAGAGATGCTGACTGACCCGCTGAGTTACTCTAGCCTATTGACCAAAATTTGGTCCTTAACCTCAGAATTCAAGGACTCAGTCTAGATGCTGAAACACGAGACACTGGAACCTGCCTCCACTATCTCCTCAGGCTGCATGTTCTTGAAAGTAACACCCTTTGGTTAAAACAATTCTTCCTCAGATCCTCTCTAACCCTCATCGTCCACACATTTAAGCCTCTGTCCTCTAGTCACAGGCAGCTCTGTCATGGGGAATGGTTTCTATTTCTCCGGTCTATGCCTGTAATGATTTTGTATAGTCCAGTTAGGTCCCCTCTAAACCTTCTCTGCTCCAAACAAAACAAACCCATTTTATCCAGCCTCTCATAGTCATACAGAATGGAAACAGGCCCTTCGGCCCAACCAGTCCATGCACATCTTGGCAAAAGAACAGTGGATTAACAGTAGAACTGCACAAGCCAGCTCCTGAAATCCTTCCGTGACTTAAAGAACTGACATTGACAATTAGCTCTTGAATACATTGCTATATGCAATGACATCAGATATAAAGCAAGAGATTTAGCAGAAACTTAAAATGTTAATGGGAGTTGAATGGAAAGTGAACTCTTGTGGGTGAAGCAAGAAAAGGACCTCACTTTTCTGATTCTATGCTCTCCTGCTCATCAAAGAGGACTGTGCACCGTGTTAATCTCTGTTGTCGGATGTCAGATGTAGGGTTCCAGAATATTTCTGATACCCCTGTCTTTTTATCATTGATAATCACTTCACCGTCCTGTAGATTAAAGAAGAAAATGGAAAATAATGAAATTAATCATCTCAACAAACATACTTACAAAAACGTAACAAATATTATAAAGTGGCTTAAATTGCACCATAGAGAGCTTTTAATTGGAATGCATCACAGCACGGTTTGGGAACAGCTCCATCCAAGACCGCAAGAAATTACAGAGAGTTGCGGACACAGCCCAGACCATCACACAGACCAACATCCCATTCATTGACTCCATCTGCAATTCCTGCTATCTCGGCTAGGCCATCAGCATAATCAAGAACCAGCCTCACTCCCTCTTCTCAGGCAAGAGGTACAGAAGTGGGAAAATGCATACCTTCAGATTTAGGGACAGTTTCTTCCCAGCTGTTATCAGGCAACTGAATCACATTATCAACACCTTCGGACTATTTTTTAAATTGGACTTTAACTTGCACTAAACATTATTCCCTTTATCTTGTATCCGTACAATGTGGATGGCTCGATTATAATCATGAATTGTGTTTCTGCTGACTGGCTTGCACGCAACAAAAGCTTTTCACTGTACCTTGGTACACATGACAATTCCTTCCACCGGATGGCGCCAGCAATGGCTACCTCACCTGCCAACAGTCTGTCTGTCCCTTCCTTCTTTGTTGTTTTAATCATATGTGTTAAATGTGTGTTATTTAGTGTTCTTTAGCTTGTTTTATGTGGGGTGGGGGGGGGGGGGGGGTTAGGGGAAACATTATTTTAATCTCTTACCTCGACGGAGATGCAATTTTTTTCCGTACCGTATATCTGTCCGCACTGCGGCCTAACATCGAGGAGTTGATGGCCTTTGCTGGAGATCGATTTGGGATCTGTCCAACCGTGGGACCCTGCGGGACTTACCATTGCGGAGCTCGCAATCCCTTTGCCACTGATCGACCTCTGAGCTCCAACCGCGGGAGCCTGCGGACTTTAACATCGTGGAGCTCACGGTCTCCGGTAAGAGACCGACTTCGGGAGCTCCAAACCGCAGGAGCTTCGACCGCCCCTACACGGGGGCTTCGACCGCCCCGACACGGGGGCTTCGACCGCCCCGACACGGGGGCTTCGACCGCCCCGACACGGGGGTTTCGACCGCCCCAACACGGGGGCTTCGACCGCCCCGACACGGGGGCTTCGACCGCCGGCTGCGTAAGCTTCTATCGTCCCGACGGTTTGACTGCCCCGACCGCGGGAGAATAAAGAGGAAGAAGGTTGGACTTTATTGCCTTCCATCACAGTGAGGAATGTGGGGAATCCACTGTGGTGGATGTTTATGTTTATGTAGTTGTGTATCTTTTTGCTTATTTTTTAGTATGGCTGTATGGTAATTTGCATATCACTGCACCTTAATTGGTACATGTGACAATAAAAGACCTTTGAAACCTTAAACTAAACTATTTTGATTTGAACTCTTCCAAATAATCACAAATCACATTTGTGAGAATATCTGCTTTCTGCTGAGTTGCACAATCCTTCAAATGAAGGGGCTGGCGGCTCACCTCCCGCACACAGGAAGCGCTCAGGGGGCTCTGAGGTTGGCTGCGGGAGGCTGAGCGATGGCCTTGAGGTGAGGGACAGCGTGTTTGCGGTCGAGATGTCCAGATCGATGGGCTGTTGGGGGCCCTGCAGAGTCGGGAGCTCAATTAGATCAGGCGGCGCTCCAAGAGGCCGTGTGCGCAGATCAGACGTGGCCTGCAGTGGCACAGAGCGGCGGAGGACATGGACAACGACGCCTGGCTAGGCCGACCGGGCAGCTCCGACCCACTGCTGTCACCAGGACAACGGGCTTTTATTGCCAAGTGAATACTTTACATTTTTAACTACTCCGAACTTGAAGGATACAGGATGGCACCGGAAACATGGTGACTCTTGTATACTAGCTCAGTGCAATCCACTATTCTTACACTCTTGTATATATGTATGAATGTGCCTATGCATTGTAAGATTTTTACTAAACTGTATGCAAAATAGAAATTTCACTGTACCAAGATAGACGTGACAATGAAGCACCATTGAACCATATTCTTTCCAATGAATATCAATTGCACAAATTCTCTCTCATTTGTGTACTTACTCATTCTCACATACTTATTCACACTACTCACCCAATGTCCTTCCAGGTTGGCTAAAACCTCTGATCCCAGCTTGATCTTTCCAAAAATCTGGTTAACATTATTGTTGCTGCCTAAAAATGGCTGGAGACAATACAATTATTGATTATTCTGAAGGAAAAACCATGACATTATAATTTTTTTGTGCAGAGAAATCAGGGTTGATATAATACTGCCAACTTCCACACCAGTAGAGTTGAGTCAGAGACTATCAGCAATCATATGTTTCATGCCAAAGTACGGTATTTTCGTGCAAATATACATCATACAGGGCAAGTGAAGGCCATTGGTTTAATGAGCTAACCCTTCCAAATCTCCCATCAGTTTTCTTATCGTTTTAGTAAGAAGCACTAAACATTTTTACTTTACTTTAGGAACACTAAACAGACGTATCACTGCATTGTCCTCTGCCTTTAAAATTTACTCAACCATTTAGAAAATATTTAGCACTATTGATCAAGGATGTATTTCTGGGGCATCTGGAACAAAAATCCCAAAAGATAGTTTATGGAAAACTGAAACTCCTTCCTTTCTACACAGATGTTGCCATTAAACTGAGATGTTGCAGAACAGTGGGTACACAGGCAGCCCAGTGGCGCAGCGGTAGCGTTGCTGCCTCACAGCGCCAGCGACCCAGGTTTGATCCTGTCTACGGGTGCTGTCTGTGTGGAGTTTGTACATTCCCCCTGTAACTGCGTGGGTTTTCTTCGGGTGCTCTAGTTTCCTCAAACATCCCTAGGACGTGAATTGGCCTCTGTAAACTGTCCCTAGTGGTAGGATGGAACTAGTGTGAACAGAAGATTGATGATTGGTGCGAAATCAGTGTGTGAAGGGCCTGTTTCCACCTTATAATTCTAAACTAAACTAAAAAGTGAAATTCAAAATGTCAAATTGACCATGCAATGCCTTGTTTCTACTATCAGACGGGATACCAGAGCCTTGCATGACCAGTTTAGCCAACTGGAGTCACGGTTCCAAAGTCTGCTTACAGCATTACTTCTCGATAACACTGCCTCGTGCCCTCTGAATGGAAGATGTAAATGCAAGTTTCACTTTTTTCCCCTTAGTTTCCAAACTGAAAATTGGTTTTCTAACATTCAGAGTTAAATTACACGAAAATATCCAAATTTATTATGAACTAAAGTGAAGAACATTGTCAACTAACCTTCAACTTGAACTCAATTATTGCACTGTATCCCGTCTTCTCACAGGTGATGTTAACACGACCTCCGAGTTCAAGAGTCATTGGACCATAAACAATTCCTGTTAATAATTGATGGAAAAGCCTGAAGTAAGTTAAATGCTCTTATGTCTATTGGCTCTAGCGTATACCCAAGACACATTGCTAACAAACATGGGTGGCACAATGGCACAGCGATAGAGTTGCTGCCTTAGAGCGCCAGAGACCCGGGTTCAATCCTGACAACAGGTGCTGTCGGTACGGCGTTGGTACATTCTCCCTGTGACCGTGTGGATTTTCTCTGGGTGCTTCCCACATTCCAATGATTTGCAAGTTTCTAGGTTAATTGGCTCTGTAAATTGCTCCTCGTGTGTAGGATGAGAAACTGGGATAACAGAGAACTAGTTTGTGGGTGACTGATGGTCAGCCCGGACTCATCGGCCAAAGGGCCTGTTTCCACCTTGTATCTCTAAACTAAACTAGAGTAGCTTTAGTATTACGCAGGAGACATCAGTTTACATCGCTATTATAGCTCCATAACCAGGCAGCAGCTCTGCATTGCCTGAATCCCATGATGGAATTGTTGAGGAGTGACCAGTTGGTAGCTGAATGTCACGCCGATGTTTTCAATTATTTGCAATCCTCAGATCCAATGATGTGAACAATCACCCAGCAGAAACATTGGGCGAGACCAAGCGTAGACTCTGTGCCCGTTTTGCTAAACACTTACGCTCAGTCCGCCAAGGCCGACAGTATCTCCCAGTTGCTAACCATTTTAGATTCAGGGACCAGATTCAGAGACAGTTCCGTTATCAGGCAACTGAACCACCCTATTACAAAGCAAGAGAGCGTTCCTGACCTCTCATCTACGTCATTGGAGACCCTCAGACTATCTTTCATCAGGCTTTACTGGACTTTATCATGCACTAAACGTTATTCCCCTTATCCGATATCTGTACATTGTGGACGGCTCGATTGTAATCATGTACAGTCTTCTGCTGACTGCATCGCATGCACCAAACAGCTTTTTACTCTACCTCGGTACACGTGATAATAAACTAAACTAAACTAACTACCCTTCCCATTCCCACACTGACCTTTCTGTCCTGGGCCTCCTCCTGTCAAGAGTGCGGCCACACGCAAACTGGAGGAACAGCACCTCATTTTCCGTTTGGGTAACTTACAACCCAATGGCATGAACATTGAATTCTCCAACTTCAGTTACTTCAACAAAACACCCTCCCCTCCCCCTTTCACCACCATCCCCCCTTTCTGTCCCATACACCCCCTTTCTCCCTCCCCTGAGCCCTGGCTAACTTTACAGCTCTTTCCCCTCCCATCCCTCTCCACCTACATCCCTAAACAACTTATACCGTGTCAATCCTCCAGCTTCACAATTCGCAACTTTTTAATCCTTTTGTCTCACACTTTGTGTGTGTTAATCTCTGGCCTTTGTCCATCCACCTATCAAAACTCCCCCTATCCTGTGCTCACCTCTGACCCGCCAAAACCTTGAAGTGAGAGGTATCATACAAGAATTATTTTATTCAAGGAATAAATGTAATTCTAACACAATTAACTGGAAATGGTACCTTTGCAATGAGCATAGGGCATGTTCATTGTGTAATCTTCCCCTCGGCTGAGAAAAGAAAGTCTCGCTTCACCATCCAATAATGCCGATAACGAGTTTCCTGAAACATAGAGGAAAGAAAACGTATTATTTGGTTTATTGAGATTTTCCCATTACTTTTGCTGTAAGGTCACCTTACTCAAGAGGCCTGTATTTTCTATCATTTATCCACACCTCACTACGCCAGCTTCCCACCTACGTCCCCATATGGCCTTTCAACACATCTCAGACACAGCTTGCAAGGAATTCCACCGTATGTTGTTGAGGGGCATCTACATGAGACACGTGGGGAATGTCTCACCTTCGGCGCTAAAGCAATGGAGTTGGACGCTCCAGTTGTGCTAAAAGCGATTTGTTAATACGAGTTTCCCCTCACTGGTATATAATAAACTTTCAATTAATTCTACACACTCGATTATTAGTCAAAGGTAGGATTGAAACTTAGGTAATAAAAATGAACTGCATATGTTGGTTTATAGGCCAAAGATAGAGACAAAATGCTGGAGTGACTCAACGAGTCAGGCAGCATCTCCGGAGAAAATGGATAGGTGATGTTTCAGGTCAGGACTCTTTTTCAAACTAATTGCAGTTCGGAGAGTGGGGGGAGAAAAACTGGAAGCGTAGAAAAAAACAGGACAAATCAGGGTTGTAAACAGATGACCCAAGGCAAGGCAAGGCTGCCTGTTGGTTAGAGACAGGTATGAACCCAAGAGAGACACATCGTTGCGAAATGTAGATCTCAAGCAAACAGGCAGATCAAGGAATCTCCTTGCGTAAGGTCATCTGTGGCGGGCCTCGATTTGTCCTGGTTTTCTTTTGCTTCCAGTGTTATCTCCCCACTCTCCCTACTACAATATGGTCTGAAGAAGGGTCCAGACCCAAAACATCATCTATCCATTTTCTCCAGAGTTGCTGCCTGAGCTGCCGAGTTACTCCAGCATTTTGTGTCTATCTTTGAATCTAAGGTATAGGAAGATAACTGCAGATGCTGGTACAAATCAAAGGTATTTATTCACAAAATGCTGGAGTAACTCAGCAGGTCAGGCAGCATCTCGGGAGAGAAGGAATGGGTGACGTTTCGGGTCGAGACCCTTCTTCAGACTGATGTCAGGGGGGCAGGACAAAGGAAGGATATAGGTGGAGACAGGAAGACTGTGGGAGATCTGGGAAGGAGGAGGGGACGGGAGGGACAGAGGAACTATCTAAAGTTGGAGAAGTCGATGTTCATACCACTGGGCTGCAAACTGCCCAGGCTAATCTAAGGTCTTCCCTAACAATGACCTTCAGCTTCATATAGCAAGGTTTGTTCCAAGTTTCATTGTTAACACCAAATGCTAACCTCCAGCATCGTAAAACACGGTAAACAATTATTATTAACAGTTTATAATTTAACTGCATATTTAAGGAAGAAAAACTCACCATAAAACTTAGACTTGGCCAGGATGCTACCACAGATACAGAATCCATCCTTTCTATTACTTACGTAGAATGCAGAGACGGGAGGGTGATGGGATACCTATTATGTAGAAGGTAATTCAGTCAGTAGCAAAATTACCCGAGTATAAATCAACATCTAAAGTTTGGGACTACATTCAGAAAGAATCGTTGGTGAGACCACACTTGGAGTAGAGTGTGCAGTTCTGGTTGCCCAGGTACAGGAAAGATGTCATTAAGATGGAAAACGGGGCAGTGGAGTGTCACCAGGATGTTGCTTGGGCTTGTGGGTTGGAGTTAAAAGGAGAGGTTGGATGGGCTGGGATTTTTTTCTTTGGAGCGTAGGAGGTCGATGGGCGATCTAATTGAGGTACAAGATCACGTGGAGCATGGATAAAGTGAATGTTCACTGTCTTTTTCCCAGGGTAGAGGATTGTAAAACTAAAGGGCATCGGTTTAAGGTGAGAGGAGAGAGATTTAAACAAGAGCTTAGCGGCAACTTTTTTCCATTCAGAGGGTAGTCCGCATCTGAAATGAACTGCCAGAGGAAGCTATAGAAGTGGACACCATAATGACATTTTGAAGACATTTGGCCAAATGCGTGAATAAGAAGGGTATAGAGGGCTATGGGCCACATACAGGCAAATGATAACTTGGGTCAGCATGGACAGGGTGGACGGAAGGGCCTGTTTCCATGCTGCACAGCTCCATGACTTGCTGACAACTGACCGATAGATTGAATGAACAAATGTCACTGTGGGACTTAGGAGTTAAAACCCCTTCACTCTTGAATAACATCTGCTCTTATGGATGATGATGGAGAGTAAAGGAGACCTTAAAATGTATTGCATTAACCTGTTCAGTGCCACCCTCGAGTAAACTCGGGTCACGGCCAATAGTGAAAAAAAACCTGGCAGTGAATAGGTTAAAGATTGTACAAGGTGCTAAAAGAAGCAAGTCAATAACAGTCTCTGACAAATGAATCGTTTACTCATACCTGTTCTGAAATGTAAAAGGTCCTGCTGTTTGCTTTTGGATGAATCCACATGCACCGGAACATTTCACCAATAATTGGATTGTATGGCTTCTTCAGGCCCTTATCATAGAAATAAAAATACTCTTAAAACCAAGAAATGAACCACGAAACTTGAAGAAAACTCAAAGATAAAAGCTCGTAGCCATACAACACTGGGAGAAAAATTATGTGAGATGAACGAGATGTGTTCTTGTTGAAAGTGCTGCCTCAGCTGATTGTCTTTTCCTTGTCGTGAAGCTAACTTGTAGCTGATAGTCTAAATATCTTAAAGAATAGGCAAAATGTTTTCGCAATTGGCAGCACCTTAGATGTAATCTGAAGATTTTGCAGTAACTCGACATATGATCTCAGTTACGGACGAAAGATGGAAAGGCTGACTTTCCATCTATAGAGATATGGCATTTTGGATGAATGAGTTCAGTATATATTTTAAAAGAAGCTTTACCATGAATGTTCCCTTTTCTATCACCATCGTGAGAAATGAATGGATAACTACATCATTTAAGGGGCTTACTGTGTGCAAATGGACTGCCATATTTGTCTACTAAACAACCCAAACCCAAAATATTCTATTCATAAAAATACTTTGGAATGTAGTGAGGACTTGAAAAATGAGAGACAAATGGACATTTTTACATTCTCCAAAACAAAATGTGTATCAGTTAGTCTGGTTATATTTACACTGTAGTTTTTCTCTCTTCTCCCCTCATCAGGCAGAAGACACAAAAGTTTGAAAGCACGTATCACCATTTTCAGGTACAGCCTCTTTCCCACTGTTACCAGACTACACTTAAACTAAGGGGCAGTCCTGCTCTTCCAACTTAAGTTCCCTGCACTTAAATATCTGCACTTTCTTTGTATCTGTAAATCTGCAATGCCATAACACAATATATTGGACTCTGGTATTTTCTCTGCAAAATACCTGTGGTAGTTGTGCACGGCTTGGTTGTAACAGTATGATTTGACTGGATAGGACACAGACAAACCTTTTTCACAGTGTCGCACTCCACACGGAAATAATAAACCAATCCGAATATTTCTTGAGACAAGCGACATGGGAACGAGTTGTTATTTAACAATGACAACATTTCGCTTTGGAAAACAAACCTTTGGTTTTTTGTAGAAGCCAGACAAGTACCATCTCACAACTTTCTTCAAACGTCTGTAAGGGTTTTCCTCTGCGGCCGCACTGCAAGACAAAGGCTTCAGCTTGATGCCAGTCAAATATCGCAAGAAGACCACATGCACAAAACAGATTCACTAAATGTGAATTATTTTAAAAAGCAAGCACCATAATTTGGTTTTGCTCTGGTACCAGCCTCATAATTCATTAGCACAGAGTATGTGAAGAGAAGTGTTTGAACTTAATAACCATAGGTTCATACGTTCTAGGTGCAGAATTAGGACATTTGGCCATCGATTCTACTCCGCCATTCAATCATGGCTGATTGGTCTTTCCCTCTGAACTCCATTCTCCTCCCTTCCCCCAAAACCCATGACACCCGCACTAATCAAGAATCTGTCAATCTCTGCCTTTAAAATTATCCATCGACTTGGTCTCCACAGCCCTGTGTGGCAATGAATTCCACAAATTCACCACCCTCTGACTAAATACCAAATTCTGGAATTGGCTATGTGTTATCCACCAGAAGGTTTTATGGTTAACTTTTGCTTAAAACTAAAAGTACAGAGAGGTGAAGGCTGGCCCCACAGTTAAGTCACAGTGTAATGGCTGGAATTGTTTCAGATCAAACGAAGACCACTATTATCATTGGTGCTCTTTGATCAGGGCATGTCATGAATTGGGAGAATAGAAATCCCAGGCAAAAATTTCTAGAGACCCTGCTGGAAACACAAAGATCTCACCTTTAAAGATGCAACTTTAAAAAAAATAGTAGGAAAAGGCCATAAGATCAAGTGAACCAACTCCACTATTCAATAAAATGACTGATGATCCAGTGCATCAACATCACTCTTTCTATCCACACATCTCCTGATTCCCTTTGTGCAGGAAGGAACTGCAGATGCTGGTTTACACCGAAGATAGGCACAAAATGCTGGAGTAACTCAGTGGGTCAGACTGCATCTCTGGAGAAAAGAAATAGGTGACGTTTCGGGTCGAGAGTCTGAAGAAGGGTCTTCTATTTCTTGAATCCGTTTGCACTCTTAAAAAAAATACTTCTGGGGCTTCGGTGTTATCTGTGCAGGAGAATAAGACAATACTAAAAGGTTTTGAGGGGCTGGGATAATAAATGAAAAGACAATCAGCTGAGGCAGCACAGTGGTGGAGCTGCCACCTTACAGCGACAGAGACCAGAGCTCAATCCTGACAATGGGTGCTGTCTGTACGGAGTTTGTATGCTTCCCCTGTAACCGGGTGCTCCGGTTTCCTCCCACATTCCAAAGACATGCTGGTTTGTGCGTTAATCGGCTTCTGTGAAATTGCCACTAGTCTGTAGAATACAATTAGTGTATGGGGATAACTGGTCGCACAAACTCGGTGGGCCGAAGGGCCTGTTTCCACGCTGTATCTTCAAACTAAACTAAACCGATTTGAACCTGGCAAGGAGTGTGCGATGGGTAGGAGGGAGGGAGGAGGGGGTAGACAACACAAATATAAGCAAAGTACACTCACTCTGATAGAATGTGCGCATGGTAGTAGTAATCTGACAGCTTGTCTAAGAAAGAACGAGGCTCCAAAATAAATGTAGGCAGTACAACTTTAGAGAGGTCCATTCCTGGCCGAACTTGCTTCAGCAGAGTCCAAATCAAACTTTTGTTCTCGTCGGATACGACTTCCGTCTGAGATTCCTCACCTGTCTGGATTTTTTTTTAAGGGATGGAAAGGATTGGCGGTTGGTATTAGTGGGAAGTGATTGGGAGAGGAAGAAAGGATGAGGAAAAAAGTGATCAGATTTTACCATTTTTTGGTGTAACAATTGCCAGAAAAATACATGAACGTCAGCAGCATTTGCTAAACTGTATGAAGACTAAATAGATCACAGATGCTGGAATGTGGCACAAAAGTCGGAACCATGGAAAAACTCAGTAGGTCAAGCAGCATCTATGGAGGCAAAAAAAGTATAAATCATTGTTTTGGGTCTTGATCTTGCATCAGGATTGAGAGGGAAGAGGAAACTTTGCCAGATATGGGAGGAGAGGGGGGGGGGGGGGACAGGACTCTGGAATGCTGGTGAGTGATAGGTTGGTACAGGTGGGGAGGGGATGCAGAGCCAGATGGAGGCCCGTGGGTGTGGGGGTGGGACAGAGTATGATCGGTGATAGGTGCAATCCGATGGAGAAGGGAGGTGAACAAAGGGAGAAAAAAAACCTAGGAGGATGGTAGGCTAGTTAAAACTGGAAAAGTCACTGTGAAGGCCACTGGGTTGTGAGTTATCCCAGCGGAATATTTGTCTGGAGAAACTGTGCCTGGCGAAAAGTGTGCCATTGGAAGGGCCCCAATCTGAAACATCACCTATCCACGTTCTCCACAGATGCTGCCTGACCCACTGAGTTACTCCAGCACTTTGTGTCCTGTAGAAAATTATATTGAATTCTGTAAAAGTGATTGACATTCCTGTTGTACAAGACGATTGACATTTATGAAATGTCACATTACGTTTATAGTTCATTTCCAAATATAAGTGACAAGGTCCCAATAATAAAAAACATGTTTTTTCCTCACTTATTAAAGAGGATAGTTTCCTCACTTATTAAAGAGGATAGTTTAGTTTAGTCTAGTTCATTGTTGTCAAGTGCACTGAGGTGCAGTGAAAAGCTTTTGTGTTGCACGCTATCAAGTCAAGTCAAGTCAAATTTATTTGTCACATACACATACACGATGTGCAGTGAAATGAAAGTGGCAATGCCTGCAGGTTGTGCACAAAAAGAATTACAGTTACAGCATATAAATAAAGTTAATAAGTTACTATTAGTGTCGACAAAAAATTAGTCTCTGGGGTTATAAAAGTTGATAGTCCTGATGACCTGTGGGAAGAAGCTCCGTCTCATCCTCTCCGTTTTCACAGTGTGACAGCGGAGGCGTTTGCCTGATCGTAGCATCTGGAACAGTCCGTTACTGGGGTGGCAGGGGTCCCTCATGATCTTGCTTGCTCTGGATCTGCACCTCCTGATGTATAGGTCCTGCAGGGGACGAGTGTAGTTCCCATGGTGCGTTCTGCCGAATGCACTACTCTCTGCAGGGCCATCCTGTCCTGGGCAGAGCTGTTCCCAAACCAGACTGTAATGTTGCCGGACAGGATGCTCTCTACAGCCCCAGAGTAGAAGCAATGAAGGATCCTCAGAGACACTCTGAATTTCCTCAGTTGTCTAAGGTGGTAAAGGCGCTGCTTAGCCTTACCCACCAGTGCGGCAATGTGTGTTGCCCATGTCAGATCCAGTCAGCGATAAGACTATACATGATTACAATCAAGCCGTTCACATTGTACAGATAGAGGATAAAGGGAATAACGTTTAGTGCAAGATAAAGTCCCGTAAAGTCTGATAAAAGATAGTCCGAGGGTCTCCAATGAGGTAGATGGTAGGTCAGGACTGCTCTCTCGTTGGGGATGGGATGGTTCTGTTGCCTGATAACAGGTGGGAAGTAACCAAAAAGCAGTAGGGATTAGTTGATTTAGACATTAGAGATATGGCGCGGAATCAGGCCATTCGGACCACCGAGTCGACCAGCGATCACCACCCACACTAGCACTATCTAACACACTAGGGATCATTTACAAATTTACCCAAGCTAATTAACATACAAACCTTCATGTCTTTGGTGTGTGGGAGGAAACTGGAGCATCACGCGTTCACAGGGAGAACGTACAAACTCCATACAGACAGCACCCAGAGCCAGGATCGAACCTGGGTCTCTGGTGTTGTAAGGCTGCAACTCTGTCGCAGTGCCACTATGCTGCCCATGAGGGTAAATTGCAGAAAATTGGCCCTTGGAAGCTGTAAGCCCATCGCCTACAGTTTTCCATCATGTTAGCTGGAGCTTTGCCAAATCCAGGGAGACTATGGGCTCCACCCACTGCTACGGTTTCAGCTGAAGCTTTGGCTTTGGCACCGCTTGCTCTCTCAATTCATGACATTCAACAGATTGAGACGCATGGGGTGAGGATTAAATCTTTCTCCAGGATAAAAAATAAAAATCTGCCAGTAATAACTACAAACTGAAGGTTAGTTGTTTTAATAAGATTAAAATCCACCGCAGTGAGGAAGGTGGGGTGCCTGATCTGACTAATTAGCAGCCTTAATATTTATCCACACTTTGGTGCTAACTAGTATATCAGTTTCGGGTTAGTAGACATCCTCGTCAGAAAGTCGTACAGCACGGGAAAAGATTCTTCGTCCCAAATAGTCCATGCCTACCAAGTAGCCTGAACTAAGCTAGTTCAGTTTGCCTGCGTTTGGCCCATTTTCCTCCAAACCTTTCCTGTCCACGTACCTGTCCAAGTGTCCTGTTTCTGTCAAAAAAATAATACACAAAAGTGCCGGACTAACTCGGTGGGTCAGGTAGCCTTTCTGGAGAAAAAGGATGGTTGATGTTTTGGGTCGGGACCCTTCTTCAAATAGTCTGAAGAAGGCCCCGTCACCCATCTGTTTTCTCCAGAGACGCTGCATGACCCGGTGAGTTACTGCAACACTTTGTGTCTATAGAGTCATAGAGTGATACAGTGTGGAAACAGGCCCCGTCTGCCCAACTTGCCCACACCGACCAACATATCCCAGCTACACTAGTCCCACCTGCCTGCGCTTGGTCCACATCGCTCCAAACCTGTCCTATCCATGTACCTGTCTGTTTCTTAAACGTTGGGATAGTCCAGGCCTCAACTACCTCATCTAGCAGCTTGTTCCATACACCCACCACCCTTTGTGTGAAAAAGTTACCCCTCAGATTACTATTACATTTTTTCCCCTTCATCTTGAACCTATGTCCTCTAGTCCTCAATTCCCCTACTCTGGGCAAGAGACTCTGTGCATCTACCCGATCTATTCCTCTCATGATTTTGTTCATCTCTATAAGATCTCCCCTCATCTTCCTGTGTTCCATGGAATAGAGACCCAGCCGCTGCAGTTCTTTTCTACACATCTTGTTTCTGTCCTTCGATTGCACTATTTCAGGCAAGGCCTGCTCTCTGCACCCACGTGAATGTAACAAACATTGAACTACTTGGATGTTGGCACTGTAAATATTCAATTTCCCAGCTGAAGCAAGCATCCTCTCACTTTCTGAACAAATTCATTAAAACTCTACTGTAAAGCAACAGCTTTGTTCACTGACATGAGCATCAAACTTCATTTGGCACAGTGGCACAGCGGTAGAATTGCTGCCTCACAGCGTCAGAGACCCGGGTTCAATCCTGATTACAGGTGCTGTCTGTACAGAATTTGTACGTTCCCCCTGTGACCACATGGGTTTTCTCTGGGTGCTCCAGTTTCCCCCACACTCCAAAGATGTATAGGGTTGTAGATTAATTAGCTTCAGTAAATTGTAAATTGTCCCTAGTTTGTAGGTTAATGCTAGTGTACGAGGGTGGTCGCTGGTTGGCATGGACTCGCAGTATCTCTAAAGTCGACATAAAGTATGAATGCATGATTATATGAGACCCCCTTACCTCTCCCAACTCTTCATGAGCTTCTTCCACGTAAGTGGTTTCCTTTATTATGTCCATTGGCTCAAGATCAGTCGGTAGAACATCCTGTTTCTCTGATATGTCGGAGTCACTTTCCTCACTTTTCCCACTTTTCTCCAGTGGATCGTTATCGGATTCCTCGTGGTCAGGCTCATTCTCTCGGTCTGATTTATCAGAGTACAGGTCATAGTCTCTGAAGTGCTGCTGCTCAATCTCGCTTTCATTCAACCTGAAAACAAACATTTTGTTAATTCATAGGTTCAATAGTCATTGGAGCAGAATTAGGCCATTCGGCCCATCGAGTCTACTCCGCCATTCACTCATGGCTGACCTGCCTTTTTCTGGATTCTAATTCTGGATTCAGTTTACTGCAGTTCAAGAAATAAAGGTCGAATTCTCTTCTCTGAGGTGCTTCCATGTGTAAAGTTGTAACATAGGTTTCCGTCGCAGGCGGACTTAATTTAGCAGCTCCCCCCGTATGTCTAACGACCTGTGCATTTTCCCCCATTTTCTATCAGATAGGTCTACAGTCGGAAATAGGCTGCTTATCAACTGAGCAAAAGAACTCTCTCAGTTAGTGCAGGTGCTGCTTCTAACTTGTAACATTCCCAGGACATTCATCACCAATTCTCTCATTCTTATTAAATCTAGTCTTGAAAGAAGGCAGCCTCTTAGTAAGTCATTTATAACTTCCAGAGGACTTCCTGAGTGACTAATGCTGTATTTTGACTGAAGTATCAGCACTTGACAAGTACGGCACCTGTGCTAAGTTTATTCTCAAATTTGCCAAACTATATCTAATTTTACAGGCCAAATCACCAGGACTCCGTGCCATTGAGTAACTCCCATTAAATATATACTAAAACAAGGTAACACAAATCTGCAACCTGAAATATAATGGTTCAAGCAGAGTTGACCAGTCTGCTTCTAAATACACAGGCTAACCTCTTGAAAATCAAAATGGCAAGGGCTGCATTTTTCTGTCGCTCTTGATACAACTTTAGACTTTAAAGATACAGCGTGGAAACAGGCCCTTCAGCCCAACAAGTCCGGACCAACCAGCGATAACCCGGTACACTAGCACTGTCCTACACATTAGGGACAGTTTACAATTAACAAGCCAATTAAGCAAAAATCTTTGGAGTGTGGGAGGAAACTGGAGCACCCGGAGAAAACCCATGCAGTCACAGGGAGAACGCACAAACTCCGTACAGACAGCACCCGCAGTCAGGACCGTACCCGGGTCTCGGGCGCTGTGAGGCAGCAACTCTACCGCTGTGCCACTGTGCAGTCCTCATTTCTGAGGATCACGTCCAAACTGTACATAAAATAGATGAGCAACCACAAATGTATTCCAGCATCATGTGGATCTATGAAAAACTTGATGGCAAACAACTAACATAGAGGGGAACAGAGACTCATGGCTTGTTCTTTAATGTACTGCCAGACTGAAACCTTGCATCCAGTCAGAAATCTCGGTTGGGTTAAACAATGATATATCTTGCATCCAGTCAGAAAGCTGGATTGGGTTTTGAAGAAGGGTCTCGACACGAAACGTCACCCATTCCTTCTCTCCAGAGATGCTGCCTGTCCCGCTGAGTTACTCCAGCATTTTGGGTTTATCTTCGATTTAAATCAGCATCTGCAGTTCTTTCCTACACAGGTCTGTTTCAATGCTGTATCTCTCAACTAAACTAAATTAAACTAACCTAAATTAAACTAATCTACAGCTCTTGAAAAACTTATTTTGCCTTTGACAATAGGAAAATATGGATAAAGCACCCATGCCGATTTGTTAATATATCTTATTCAAAAGTCAACTCATGCTGCATAACACGAGCCACCAAAAGCAAGTTGCTTAACGGCCATTCAATGTCAAGTGACTTACGAACAACTTACTGGTCGTGTTCTGGGCTTTGCAGAGCATTTGCTCGCAGTAGTCCAAAAAGCGCAACATGGCAGCCTTCCGAGGAGTTCAAGTCATACTCTTTGCCCTCTCTAATTGTAGTCCGCTTGAGGAGACTGGAACACTTCAGAGCAAGTTCCAAAGCATCCATCCAACATCTTCCTGCAACAGAGTTTGGAAAGTGCACATTGTTAACTTGTAAAACAGAAGGAATAGTCGTTTGGAAGGATGCAAAGTGCTGGAGTAACTCAGTAGGTCAGGCAGCATCCCTGGAGAACATGGATAGGTGATGCTTCGGGTCAGGAGCCTTCTTCAGACTGAACACAAGGAGCTGCAGCTGCTGGTCTGAAGAAGGGTCTCGATCCGAAACGTCACCCACCCATGGTCCAGCACTTTGTGTCCTTTTGTGTATTAACCAGCATCTGCAGTTCTTTGTTTCTACATGGTTATCTGGAAGGTCACTGACCTGAACTGTTAATTCTGTTTCTCTAACCATAGATTCAGCTTGACCTAATGATTATTTCCTGTATTTTCTTCTTTTACATCAGATTTCCAGCATCAGCAGTACTTCCTGAATGTTGGAGAGGGTAGGAAATATATTCCGCACTCTGTAACTTTCCCTTCACTCTACCTATTGCACTTGAGTTTGACTTAATTGTAATTGATTTGATTCGAAAGCATGCAAAACAAAGCTGTTCACTGTACCTCGGTACACGAGACAGTAATAAACCTAAACCCCAAACTATTAAATAAACAAGTTCAAATGTATCACTTTTTTCATAGGTCCACATGCGGACCAAGTCAAATCTAGCTCTCCGAATAATCCTATTACCTCACTTATTTTGCATAACTTATTCTCTCTCAAATGACCATCAAGATCGCCCTATTCGTATCCCACCTACCTACACTGGTAATTTACAGTTGTTAATTAACTTATTAATCAGCCAGTTATCTCAATTAATTTAGCATGTCTTTGAAATGTTGGGAGTAAACTGGAGCACCCGAGGAAAACCCACACGATCGCTGGAAGTGTCTTCATTCTACAAAGCATAGGAATCACGATTGAACCCCAGTCACTGGAGCTGTGAGGCAGTAGCAAGACTTGGTATGCCGCCCATTGCTTGATATGACTCGATAATTTACAGAGAGCAGAAACAAAACACCCAAAACGCCACAAGGAAATAAAATGAGTCGTAGCGCCTTAAAGGAGATACAACTAACTGCAGTTGTTGGTTTATACAAAAAAAATTGCTGGAGTATCTTGGAAGGTCAGGCAGCATCTCCGGAGAACATGGATAGGTGATCATTCGGATGGAAGTCTGGAGAAGAGTCCCGACAGGATACGTCACCTATCCATGTTCTTCAGAGATGTTGCTTAAACCGCTGAGTTACTCCAGCACTTTGTGTACCATTTAGTAGCATTATAAATGTGAGTAACCAATGGTATATCAATTTACAATAATCCAACACCAGGATTTATCCAGAACCAGATACACACTAATGGGCTCTAACGGAGAACGGCAAACGAAAGGTGAGAAATGTAAAAAAAACTGCAGACGTTGGAAATCTGAAACAAACAGAAAATGTTGGAAAAACTCAACGGGTCAGACAAGAGCTGTGCAAAGAAAAATAGTTAACATTTGGATCTGAAATCCTTCGTCAGAAGAGGTTAGTTTGAAGGATATGACTTTCAATATTTTACTCACAGGGCAACACTTTTAAACATTAAAAAGGGAAAGAAAAATTACAAAAATGAAAGGTTTCTTCAAATGAAATAGCTGAAAATAAATGAATATTATTTTATAATTTTGAACTTCCAGCTATTTATCTGCCCTATTAATTCAATTTATGCATTTGAGTCAACATTCCACAAAAAGAGACTACTTTTTACATTAAATTCTTACCATCGGATTCTGAAGCAGCTCGAAATATCAGGTAACTACTGGGCAGTGGCTGAGTGATCGACCCAACAGCTTCTCCTTTTGGACCCTTCAAAAGAAATATATATTATTTGTCCTGAAAAATCACCTCCTTTAAATAAGCAGAGCTTTTTGTCAGACATAGACAACCTGGGCAGTTAGCAAGAAAACTCCGCAGGTTATGGGGCAATCAAAGAAATATTTACAATTAATGAGGAATAAGACAGGGAATGGTCAGAATGGTCTGTTTCCTGGAGTTGAGACTTCCAAACGTATAGAAAAGACAGACAGGTGGGCAGAGGGGGTGGGGTTGCTCTGCTGGTAAGGAATGATATTCATTCCCTTGCAAGGGGTGACATAGAATCAGGAGATGTTGAATCAGTATGGATAGAAATGAGGAATTGTAAGTGTGAAAAGACCCTAATGGGAGTTATCTATAGGCCCCCAAACAGTAGCCTCGACATAGGGTGCAAGTTGAATCAGGAGATAAAATTGGCGTGTCACAAATGTAATGCTACGGTGGTTATGGGAGATTTCAACATGCAGGTAGACTGGGAAAATCAGGTTGGAAATGGACCCCAGGAAAGAGAGTTTGTAGAGTGCCTTCGAGATGGATTCTTAGAACAGCTTGTACTGGAGCCTACCAGGGAGAAGGCAATTCTGGATTTAGTGTTGTGTAATGATCCTGATCTGATAAGGGGACTAGAAGTAAAAGAGCCATTAGGAGGCAGTGATCACAACATGATAAGTTTTACTCTGCAAATGGAAAGGCAGAAGGGAAAATCGGAAGTGTCAGTATTACAGTATAGCAAAGGGGATTACAGAGGCATGAGGCAGGAGCTGGCCAAAATTGACTGGAAGGAGGCCCTAGCAGGGAAGACGGTAGAACAGCAATGGCAGGTATTCCTGGGAATAATGCAGAGGTTGCAGGATCAATTTATCCCAAAGAGGCGGAAAGACTCTAAGGGGAGTAAGAGACACCTGTGGCTGACAAGGGAAGTCAAGGACAGCATAAAAATTAAGGAGAGGAAGTATAACATAGCAAAGAAGAGTGGGAAGACAGAGGATTGGGACTCTTTTAAAGAGCAACAAAAGTTAACTAAAAAGGCAATACGGGGAGAAAAGATGAGGTACGAGGGTAAACTAGCCAATAATATAAAGGAGGATAGCAAAAGTTTTTTTAGGTACGTGAAGAGGAAAAAAATAGTCAAGGCAAATGTGTGTCCCTTGAAGACAGAAGCAGGGGAATTTATTATGGGGAACAAAGAAATGGCAGACGAGTTAAACCGTTACTTTGGATCTGTCTTCACTGAGGAAGATACACACAATCTCCCAATGTTCTAGGGGCCGGAGAACCTAGGGTGATGGAGGAACTGAAGGAAATCCACATTAGGCAGGAAATGGTTTTGGGTAGACTGATGGGACTGAACGCTGATAAATCCCCAGGGCCTGATGGTCTGCATCCCAGGGTACTTAAGGAGGTGGCTCTAGAAATAGTGGAAGCATTGGAAATCATTTTTCAATGTTCTATAGATTCAGGATCAGTTCCTGTGGATTGGAGGATAGCAAATATTATCCCACTTTTTAAGAAAGGAGGGAGAGAGAAAACGGGTAATTATAGACCAGTTAGTCTGACATCAGTGGTGGGGAAGATGCTGGAGTCAATTATAAAAGACGAAATTGCTGAGCATTTGGATAGCAGTAACAGGATCATTCCGAGTCAGCATGGATTTACGAAGGGGAAATCATGCTTGACAAATCTACTGGAATTTTTTGAGGATGTAACTAGGAAAATTGACAGGGGAGAGTCAGTGGATGTGGTGTACCTCAACTTTCAGAAAGCCTTCGACAAGGTCCCACATAGGAGATTAGTGGGCAAAATTAGAGCACATGGTATTGGGGGTAGGGTACTGACATGGATAGAAAATTGGTTGACAGACAGAAAGCAAAGAGTGGGGATAAATGGGTCCCTTTCGTAATGGCAGGCAGTGACCAGTGGGGTACCGCAAGGTTCGGTGCTGGGACCCCAGCTATTTACGATATACATTAATGACTTAGATGAAGCGATTAAAAGTACCATTAGCAAATTTGCAGATGATACTAAGCTGGGGGGTAGTGTGAATTGTGAGGAAGATGCAATAAGGCTGCAGGGTGACTTGGACAGGTTGTGTGAGTGGGCGGATACATGGCAGATGCAGTTTAATGTAGATAAGTGTGAGGTTATTCACTTTGGAAGTAAGAATAGAAAGGCAGATTATTATCTGAATGGTGTCAAGTTAGGAAGAGGGGATGCTCAACGAGATCTGGGTGTCCTAGTGCATCAGTCACTGAAAGGAAGCATGCAGGTACAGCAGGCAGTGAAGAAAGCCAATGGAATGTTGGCCTTCATAACAAGAGGAGTTGAGTATAGGAGCAAAGAGGTCCTTCTACAGTTGTACCGGGCCCTGGTGAGACCGCACCTGGAGTACTGTGTGCAGTTTTGGTCTCCAAATTTGAGGAAGGATATTCTTGCTATTGAGGGCGTGCAGCGTAGGTTCACTAGGTTAATTCCCGGAATGGCGGGACTGTCGTATGTTGAAAGGCTGGAGCAATTAGGCTTGTATACACTGGAATTTAGAATGATGAGGGGGGATCTTATTGAAACATATAAGATAATTAGGGGATTGGACACATTAGAGGCAGGAAACATGTTCCCAATGTTGGGGGAGTCCAGAACAAGGGGCCACAGTTTAAGAATAAGGGGTAGGCCATTTAGAACGGAGATGAGGAAGATCTTTTTCAGTCAGAGAGTGGTGAAGGTGTGGAATTCTCTGCCTCAGAAGGCAGTGGAGGCCAGTTCGTTGGATGCTTTTAAGAGAGAGCTGGATAGAGCTCTTAAGGATAGCGGAGTGAGGGGGTATGGGGAGAAGGCAGGAACGGGGTACTGATTGAGAGTGATCAGCCATGATCGCATTGAATGGCGGTGCTGGCTCGAAGGGCTGAATGGCCTACTCCTGCACCTATTGTCTATTGTCTATTGTCTATAAACCCAAGTGTGACAGTGCAGGATTAAACACAAGGTACTTGAATGTTGGAGGATTCTGCATTTACAGGGACCATGCTTTGCACTTAACTCCCAGAGTCAGAGATTGAGACAAATCGATGTCAACATTTAAGAGAATATTTAACTGGGTAGGTGAACGAAAGATGAAGATATATCAACGTGGACACAACAAGTTGCTGATAACAGATCCAGTTGCGAGCTCACTTTGATCATGTGCATTTCCATTCCGGTTCAGCGATTTTAGACACTTTAGAGATACAGCGCGGAAACGGGCCATTCGGACCACCAGGTCCGCACCGACCAGCGACCATACCGCACACGAGCACTATTTTACACAGGATGCACAATTTACCAAAGCCAATTAACCTACAGACCCACGTGGTTACAGTGAAAAGGTACCAACCCTGCACAGACAGGAGCCGCAGTCAGGATCAAACCTGGGTCTCTAGCGCTGTCAGGCAGCAGCTCGACTGCTGTGCCCCTGTGCCATCCCAAAAGTCCCATTGCTCTACCAACTGAGCTATCCAGGCCCTAATCCACATATAGATTTGTTTATTTTTCTCACGTGTACTGAGGTACAGTGAAAAGCTTTATTGTGTGTTATCCAGTCAGCGGAAAGACTATACATGATTACAATCAGCTGTCCACAGTGTATAAACACAAGATAAAGGGAATAACGTTTAGTGCTACATAAAGTTCAGTAAAGTCCAATTAAAGATAGTCCAAGGGTCTCCAATGTGATAGATGGTCGGTCGGGAGTGCTCTCTAGTTGGTGATAAGATGGTTCAGTTGCCTAATAATAGTTGGGAAGAAACTGCCCCTGAATCTAACAGTTTCAGGTGCATTTTCAGACTTTGTACTTCTTGCATGATAGGAGAGGGGCGAAGGAGTGACTGGGGTGAGACTCATCCTTGATTATTCTGGTGGCTGAGGAGGTTGATTTGTGTGATGGTCTGGGCTACGTTCACAATTCTCTGCAATTTCTTGCAGTCTTGGATGGAGTAGTTCCCAAACCATGTAGAGCATGTTGAAGGTTAGAACCTACACTTTTAGACATTGGAGATACAGCATGGAAACAGCCCCACGCTAGCACTATCCGACACACTGGGAATAATTTGCAAACCTTTACGTCTTTGGAGTGTGGGGGAAACGGGAACAACCAGAGAAAGCCCACGCAGTCACAGGGAAAACGTACAAAGTCGCTGCAGACAGCAGCTGTAGTCAGGATAGAACCCCGGGCCTCTGGCGCTGCGAGGCAGCAACTCAGCTGCTACCACTGTGCTGGCCCTTTTTTAAAAATTATATAACAAACAAGCACACACACAGTTCAGTATCCAGGCTTCCGTTCTGAGTAGCTAGCATGTACTGCTGGAGAGAGAAAAGATGCCTCAACAAACCTTCACGGCCCAAACAGATTGTTCCAAGGGATGGAAGACTTTAAAGCAGAAGCCGTCCTTCTTTGATGGTCTTTCAATGAGCTCACAGGCATTCAGAAGCACCGTCCCCACCCACTGGCCATTCTTGGGCGTTTTGTAGATCAGCAATACGCCAGGCTTCAGGACACACCACAGTTTTGTCCAACTCTTCAAAGTTCCACGGATCTGACAAAAGATGACGTACTTTTTTGTTTAACGAAAAGGATTGAAATTGTCCAGAGGAATACGAGTGAAAATACAAAGCATATTTTCACTGTTAATGCATCAGAAAGATAGATACCAATTTTCATGAATTTGACCAGAAATAACCTGGGTTCAAAGCTGAAAACATGCAAACATCCTTTCCCAATGAATTTGTCAAAACTATCAAAGGGATATGATAAAAAAGACATAAAGCGCTGGAGTAACGTAGTGGGTCAGGCAGCATGTCTGGAGATCATGGACGGGCCTTGTTTTGGTTTGAGACCCTTCTTCAGGCTAATTGTAGCAGGGAAGATAAAAATGGAAAAGGGATGGGGGCAGGATGAAGCCTGGCGCGTGGAAAGGTGGATACAGGTACGGAGTGGGTTGATTGGCAGATGGGTGGACAAAGGCGGCAAAAGGGTGATAAACAGTGACTAACGGAGCCAAAAAGGAGCCAAGGAAACAAAAGGTGTTGACAAGGTGAGAAGAAGGGTGAAAGGTCAAGCCAGAGGGAGGAATATATGTGAAAGGGGGTGGGATTGGGAAAGAAGGGGGAGGGGGGAGAAATAAGATAAAATGGGGAGAGGTGTTACCTAAAATTGGAGAACTCAATGTTGATTTTGTCACTATGTTTTAACTCAATGTGGATTTTGATGTTCAATCTAAAATGGGAGAAGTCAAAGTTCATCTAATGCTCCCAGCTGCTCACTCACCTTTAGCCAGTCCGCCATCACGATTACAGATGGATCAGTAATGCTGCTAAGCAGTTCTTTGGTGGCTCTTTTCTTCTCTTCTCTGTAATTTTTCTTTTGAACCTGGAAGCAGAATAATCACTGAATAAAAGTCTGCATTAAGGCTAACATCACTTACTTTAGGTCTGCAGCAACTAGACAATCCCAAACAGTTCAGTGAGGCTTAAATTTGTTTTGAAGTTAAACTAATGTCAAGGTGGTGGAGCTAATAAGCAAGAAGAATAAAGAAACATATTGAGACACAAAAGATGGCAGGTGCTCGAATCTTGAACAAAACACAGTGCTGGAGGAACTCAGCGGGTCAGGCAGCATCTGTGGAAGGAATGGTCTGATGACATTTTAGATTGAGACCCTTCTTGAGACTGATTGAGTAGCGGGAGAAAGCTGGAAAGAGGTGGGCCAGGTCAAAGACTAGCAAGTGATAGGTGGAGATAGACACAAAGAGCTGGGGTACCTCAACTGACATTTCGCGTCGGAATCTTTCTTCAGACTGAAAGATAGGGGTGGGGTGGGGGGAAATTGGAGGCGAGAAAAGGCCAGAACAAATCATCGCTGGCAACAGATGACCACAGGAAGGGTGGAGTCCATAAGAGTTAGTAACTTCCCAAGATACAGGTGAGTGGGGTGTGATTGGCAGATGGGTGGAGATAGTGACAAAGGCTAGAGTAAAAAAGGAGACAAAAGGGTGTCAGATACGGAGGGAAGAATTAAGAGTGAAACGCAAAGATGGAGGACATGGTGGAAAGGGATTAAGGGGAGGGGAAGGAGGAGATAAAAGGGATGTAGGGAACCTGAGGAAGGGGAGAATAGCAGAAGCAGGAGAAGGAAGGGTCAGGGTGACAGGAGGAATGTGTGTGTGGGAGAATTACTTGAAATTGGAGAATTCAACGTTTATTGGCGTTTAGCTGATCTACAAAACTACCCAAGCGGAATATGAAGTTTGCAAGTGGCCTCACTCTGGCAATGGAGGCGGCCCAGGACAGAAAGATCGGAATGGGAATGGGAAGGGGAGTTAAAATGGTTAGCAACAGGGAGATCTCGCAAGATGGCGGACGGCGGTAGTGTTTGGCAACATGGCTGCAAAGTCTACATTTGGTCTCGCTGATGTTAAGGAGGTCATATATGTTTTCTACTGAGAGGTGCACAAAGGACAGTAGACATGCGACAAAAGTGAAAATTTCAGTCACAGGAATTAACTCTTGTAGTGTATCACCCTTATCCTGCAAGTGAATTACCTTCGCTGTGTCGGTGACATTTGGCTCGGATATCTCTCCAACTTCAATAAACCCAGTTGAATTAAGCTCAAACTGATGAAATATAAATTTTGATTCTTTGCTGACTACAAAGCAAGGAGTTTCAATTCAATCTCAGTTTAGTGAGATTGCTGGCGTGGCAAAAGAAATGGCACAATGAAGCTGCAAAAGAATTTCTTCTGGGGCTAGCTACTGTGGGTGGAGAATACAGATTTTACAACAGGCAGCTATTCCTGACATCCCTGAACATTGATGCATATTTATTTGAAACATAAAGAGAAGCACACATATGCTGTGCAGAAATTTGTCTTCCGAGAATCATCATTATTTTGGGAAGCAGAACATCTGTGCACAATTCTGTAATTCAAGTTCTGCATGAAGATTAAATTGTGAACTTTTAAGGCACAGACAATTTTGGTACAATTTGTAGAATATAACTTGCCTTAAGAGACTCCTTCTTTGTGAGTTTACTTCCAGGTGAGACAAGATCCTTTTCCGTTCCATTGTACAGCTTTGACTCTGACTGTAGGCAAGCAAATGTATAATTTAAATGGAGAATTTGAATTTTGTGGAGAAAAGAAATAGCTGAAGATGGCCGGATCTCTACATCTCAACAGAAATCATTCAAAAAAAGAAAAAAAATACAGCTGGACAAAATGATGACCATTCTAACCACAATTTCTTTCATGTGTAAAAACGTTATTAACCATCTTACTTACCCTTGGCTATAGCTTTTAGATGCAGCTTACCAAAATCCATTACTTCGCGAGCTAAACTATTTCCCGTACAGAAGGATGGAAAGAGTAGGAAGCTCAAGGAAGGAGTGATTCAATCTTATGAAGCTCCTCAGGTTAAAATTAGAAGCAGGTTTGAAATTAAATGACACCTGACAAAAAGCAAGTTGTGTGGAAGAGATATAATGTAAGGGGGATACCTGAGTTTAAATGAAATGGAGCCAGTCACTGGAAGATTTTAAAGCAACCAGAGCCAACATAGCAGATGGGTGGCAATATGCTCACATGAGGCTGTGTCAACAAATAGACACCGTTTGGCTTGAAGTCAATGCTAAAATAATTCTACTTTTTTCCTGTAAATCTACCAGAGATGTGGCCCGAACAAAAGTTACAAAAAGGAAAGACTGAGAAATTTTTCAAAATACTTGTGTTGATCAGAAATCAAACACAAAAGCCACAGGGCTTCACATTCAAGAGTAGATGCATCTTCAAAATCTCAAAGCAGAAGTGCATTTCTCCAAGGACTGTGCAGTTCAGGCTGCTTGTGAACTTTATTTCAAGACAACAAAGTCAATGGCGAAACAGCCAAAGACAATGAAAGAAAACACAAAACTTCACAAAAGAAGTTACGTTTTCTTTAATATGGAGTTCTACAGCTAAATGGACAATGAAAAGCAGAGTGTCAGTGTCAATTTTCCAGGACTACCAAAGAGGGCAGTCCAAATCTTGATTTGATATCTCATCCCTTAATCGTGTCTGAACATGTCTACATTTTTGTGCTTGAATCTCTATAGCGACACTTAAACCAACAAATAAAATCCCACTGAGACAATGGTACCATTGAGACAATGGTACTGTAATGACACAGGATGATTTAAATTTAAAAAAATGTTAAACTATTATTCTCTCCAGTAATGCAAGAATACCTGAACTGTAGTCCCAGGAAACCAAGGAGCTGATCTGGTTGTATTTTAATTAGTCAAGTGTCTGATACTGAAGCGGAGACCTGAGTTAATAGCAAAAAAACTTTGAAATCTCAAAGGTGAAACTTTAGCCAGAGATTGGTGAATCTGTGGAATTCATTGCCACAGACAGCTGTGGAGGCCAAGTCAATGGATACTTATAAGATGGAGATTGACAGATTCTTAATTAGTATGGATGTCAGGGGTTACGGGGAGAAGGCAGGAGAATGGGGTACAGAGGGAAAGATAGATCAGCCATGATTGAATGGCAGAGTACACCTGATGGGCTGAATGGCTTAATTCTGCTCCCATAACTTTTGAGATATCTGCTACAGCTTTTCAACGAAATAGTATTAAGCATTTGTCTGACAAATAACATTTTTTTAAAAAGACACAAAGTGCTGAAGTAACTCGGTGGTCCAGGCACCATCTCTGGAGAAAATGGATGTGATGTTTTGGGCCGAGTGCCTTCTTTAGACTGATAGACTGTGGGGGGGGGGGGTGGGGGGAGTGGGGAGGGAGAGAAAGCTAGAAGAGAGCAGGGACAGGACAAACCCTGACAAAATAGGGTGATACAGTAAGGGTGGGCTTTGATAGGCAGTTGGCAGACATATGAAAGAGATGAAAAGCCAGAAGATGTGAAGCAAAAGGAATGGAGCGTTGCGAATTGTGAAGTTAGAGGAAGGTTCTTTTCAGCTCTGGCCTTTGTCCATCTTTCTGTCTGCCAATCAAAAAAGCCCACTCACTTGTATCAACCAATTACCTACCAAGCTTTGCCGTGCCCCAGCTCTTTTCCACCATTCTCCCCCCCCCCCCCCCCAATCAGCCTCAAGAACGGTCACAACCCAATACGTCATCAATCCATGTTCTCCGGATCCGCTGAGTTACTTCAGCACTTTGTGTCTTTAAAAAAAAATGTTATTCGTCAGCCAAATGCATAATAGTTTTTTTTTGTAAACCAGCATCTGCAGTTCCTTGTATCTGATAAATAACATCTGTATGTTTTACATTACTTTATTCAAAAGCTCTGGGAAGAATCTTACTGACAGATGTACTACAAATAGTACAAATAAACAGAAGATCAGTAAACCTGCCTGCATCAGGCAATGCAATATCAAATTGGCCATTGAGGTTTGACTTGGTTCCAAACTTCCAAAGGCATAAATTCTTATGGGGTCAGCCATTTAGACTCTTGCCTGTGAACCTGAACTTTGTGGAAACAGCACAAAAATCTAGGTTGACACTTCAGTGACAACATCTTTCAGATACAATATGAACTTGAAATGAATAAAATGCAATGTACAACATCCCAAATGAATGATGCAGTCTTCCCGAGATCACAATCATAGTATTTTTTCCCCACAGAAGGAAACCCAATATTTATAAAACACACTTCAGTGATACTGTAAAGCACTTTGAAGCCAATGAGGTTTCTTTAACTGTGCTTAACAGTTGCAAAGAAGCAAAAACATCAGTTAACCTTCGCAAACAGCAACACAAGGAGCAGTACTTGATAACCTTTGGATATTACAGGTAATTAGGATAATACTTTCTGGAGGTCAGCAGAACTACTAATGTCAAATATTGTTTTTAACGTGGCTGCCACTCACTGTTACCCAATAAATTTCCCTTACAATGTCATGGGCAATACAAGAATGAATGGTGTCGGAAAAGACTCTTGCAAATCACCTGGCTGGTGTCTTTGAAGCTGGTAGCTCCTGCTGGAAAACATGGCATCAGCAGCCCTTCAATCTCTTTGATGAATGATTATTTTTAGCATTCATACTTTTCAGAAAAGGTCTGAATATACCTTTTCACCTTGAAGCCCAGTGTTCTAAAGCGACCATGCTGACAAGTGGAAGCACTTCTGAATACAACTGATGGAAAGCTGGTCGGCTTCCAAGTCCAATCAAATAAGGCACACACGTTCTCAATGATCACTATCATAGTATTTTGTAATCTGTTACCCAAAGGTTGAGAGGCTATTCAAGACTGGCACTTGTCTGACTGAGTATCAATGGCTGAAAAGTGATTTACAATGTCCCGAAGACGTCTTAAATTGCAAGTCTTCCCAACAAAAAATCTCCCTTTGCCAAGTTCAGAAAGGGCACTTTAACCATTTGGAATATTGTGGCTTGTTCATACAGTTGCACGGATCAGTGTGAAAATGATTGAAAATCTATTTTGGCACCACTTCAATAAAGTGGTTATCCAAGTTTTTGGGAGTTTTACTGATTGACAATAAGTCTGATCTGATAAAGTACATATTCCATCTATCATTGTTGCAGTTACACATGTTCGCAAAAGTATGCCAGTATATTAGATCACTCATCCTCTTACAGCCCATCTTCTCAGGAATTTCACTGCAATAAGTGCAGTCAAGTTGTTTCAATTTAATGGAATTCATTGTAAACCTCACTCCAAATGTCAACCTGCATTTGACCATGAAGACGGTGAGTGCTATGACACAGAAAAACATGAAATACATTGTACCTTGCTTTTTGATATCGTGTGAGTCGAGTCGTCCTTTGTTAAGGACACATCATCTCTGCCTCTGTCCAAGCCTAAAAGAAAAGGCCGTTAATTAACATTAAGCCATGAAATTATTTAAAAAAGGCAGCAGTTACGGGTACAGATAATAAATCGCATGCACAAGCACGTCACTTTAAAAGTATACCCACGACATTCGATTCTAAAAATAACAGGGCAAAGAATTAAAAGACACAAAGTGCTGGAGTAACTCAGGAGGTCAGGCAGCATCTCTGGAGAACATGATGCCTGACCCGATGAGTTACTCCAACACTTTGTGCCTTGTTTTTGTAAATTAGCATCTGCAATTACTTGCATCCACAGGGCAAAGAATTAAAAAGCCACATCCAAAGCAAAATACTGCAGACTCTGGAAATCTGAAATATTTGCAGCATTTTCTGTTTGACAATATATAAAGTTAGGTCCAATGGTTGCTAAAATAGATATATAAATAATAGCTCAGCAATTTCTTTCCATATGGCATTTACATCCTTAACATCATTTGGACACCTCAAACACAAGGTTTTAGTTTAGTACTCGAGGGACTCAAATTCTGGTGTGAAAACAATCACTGTTAAATCCAGAATATAGATCTTTCCTGATCAAAAAAATCTCTCCAAATTCAAACTGTATATATATGATATGATATGATCCAGAAGCTTATAAAGAGAGAAATATGAAGACTTTAAACATAGTCGAAGCTTTGCACTGAAATATTATATATATTATATTTGAACAATGAATAAAAGCACAGCAGAAAATATATTCTTTCAACCAAATAATCACAACGTTTTGGTATAGATTGCTTGAAGTGAGAAACCAGAGAGAAAGCACCCACAGTTTTGACAACAGGTGGTTCTCTGGACAGTGGCAACATTCAATACCAATTCCCTCAGGGCACTTTAATGAACATTTATTTTTATATTGCTCTCAGAGGAACTTAAAAGTTGTGTTATTAACAATTCAATGCAATCTTGACTTGTATACAACATGTGCACAGCAAAGATGATTATTACTACTCAAGTCCTCGTTTGTAAAAATACAATCTGCTGGAGGAATTCAGTGGGTCAGGCAGGTGACCAAATTAAGAATCTTGACCTGAAATGTTGCCTGTCCATTTCCCTCCACAGATGCTGTCTGACCCACTGAGTTTCTAAAGCTGTTTGTTTTTGCTGTAGCCTCCAGTCTCGTGTCTCCAGTTTTTGGATGGAATTTGACTAAAGAAAGTATGTTGATCAGGAAAATCCACATTTTCATACAGTGCTAAGGGCCTCATGGTCACAACTCGGTGAAATCTCAGCTCAACATCTAACCAGAAGTGCTTTGTAAAGTTCTGAGCTCCTGAAAAAAAACACAATACACACACACAGGTTTTTTTTAAGGAGATGGCATTCTTACCATTCTTACCACTCTTGATCAACATATCCTGCAATATATCTTCCCAACTGATACACCATAGTTTCACGTCTTCAAAACCTATAGCAAGTGATGAAGGAACATGCACGATTTGGGAACTTCTGACAAGTTCTCTAAAGTTCAAGAGTTTTTGCAACAAAAACAAGAGTAGACCACTCAGCCATATGAACCCATTCTGTCAATGTATTAAAATCATAGCCAAGCTGTCCCACATCCCAATCACTTACCCAGTTCTCAATTCCCACAATAGATATGCAAAATAAGAACATTTCTCCTGTGACTGGAGTTCACAGGTATTTATTTCACCTGGCATTTATTTTATCTGCTTTAATTTCCAATGTTCATGTACAAAGAAGAAATCCGAATTTAGGTTTGGCCAGATTTTAGGGGGTAATCAAAAAACACAAAATACGTTAAAAAATCACTCATTTATTTGTAAAGATATCTGGACATTATAGATTTTGGAGCTATTTAAATTTAACTAACAGCTGAATATCTTGTCAATGTGCCAACATTTCAACCTAAAGGTACTTGCATTATTCTGCAGTGTAGGTCAAGCATGAAGTTATGAACAGAGCTTTAGGTTGTCATGACACAAATGTAGTCTGACATTGGATTGTCACACAGACCTGAAATAGGTCAGGTTTGAAGGATAATGCAATGCTTCCATTCTTTCAGAACAAATCAACAATTTTATAAAACAAAAATCCAACGTGGCTCCGATAGACATTAATGAATGGTGAAACATGAAAAATAAATATTTTTTGTGAATTGTGAAACAGAAGTATCCTTTAAACAAAATCTGCACAAATCTTTATAACAAGTCTTCTCAAGCATGTAATCTTTTGCTTAACAATAAAGAAAGGTCATTGAATTATTAATGAATCGTAACCACAAATTCATAAGTAGAATTATGCTACTGTTTGCAAAACCGTGTTTAAAGCCTTAGGTTCCCTTCACTTTCTGGACTATTTGAAACCAAAAAAAAAAACCCGGGGCACTCATTTCCAAAAAGGTTTTAGATTTATTCAAAATAACTGTGCTTGGACATCACACAATTTCTGGAGCCCCCAAACACGAGGTAGAGAAAAGAGATTGGTGGCACAAGATGGAAGGAGACACAGAATTGAGTGATTTGGTCTTCAGGCCTGGAAATTCTCAGCTTCCGGATACCACAATGAAAGCCCTCCCCCCAAATGGTGTGACTGAATGACCACCCAAAGTATCAAGAGAAGGCTGACCATTGTATTTCTGGGGGAAAACGCAAGAGTGCTGGAAGAGCTCGGGCAGCATCTGTGGAATGAACAGGACAGACGACATTTCAGGTCGGGATCCTTCTTTAGACTGATTCTGAAGGATCTTGACCCGAAACGTCATCTGCGTATTCCCTTCACAGATGGTGTCTGAGCCGCCAAGTTTCTCCAGCGCTGTGTGTTTTGATCAAGATTCCAGCATCTGCAGTTCCTTGTGTCTTTATTTCTGTTGGAGCCAGAATAGTCATTTGTCATACTGGGTGTTCCACTACATCCCGGAGTACTAACGTAGAAGATATTGAAATTTGTAAACTAACATCAGCAACATAAAAGCTTCACACTCACATTGACAATTTCAAGAATGGATATCAGTTTTAACTATATAGTTATCTACCACCACTGTGTACTTCAATGGCAACCACTTACAAAGGTAAATACTGTCACATTTATCGTAAAGTGAAGTAACCAAATGAGACAGTTACCAACTTTCAACCTATGATTTTGTCAATTATCAATGGTAATGATTTTACTTCTACAGAAAATGCAATTGATATTTAAACATGCATTGATGTATTGATTTTGCTAACTATTAAAGGAACAAAAAAAATTATTGTGAGCAATGAGCAATTATGTTCAGCAATTCAATATTCATCAGAAGAAGGAAACTAATGTTTTTTTATTTATTTGTTCCTGGCTTGTGGACACTGATATTAATGCTGGCATCATTACCCAACAGCAATAGCCTCTGAAATCACTGTCAATTAAGACCACATTAGTGTCACATCTGCAAAATATTTAACTCGGCAGGTGTAGGTTCTCACAACAATCGAGTAGTTTTGTGCTCACTGGGCAACCTTTCTAGTTCCAAGTTCCACATTTATTCAATGGCTAGTATTTAAATTCCCCAGCTGCCAAGAAGGGAGTTGAATGGATACTCTGAATCAACATTGCAGGACTCCGATTCCTAGTCCAGTGACTTACCCCCACCCTATCGTCCCTTGTTCCTGTGTCATTTCAAATGGTGTAGTCTTCAGGTTTTTTTGAGTTTTGAGATACAACATGGAAACAGGCCCTTCGGCCCACCAAGTCCACGCTGACCATCGATCACCCGTTCACATTAGTTCTATGTTATTCCACTTTCCCATCCGCTCCCTACACACTAGGCAATTCATGACAATAAACTCGACTTGACAAACATTCTTTTGACAACAGTGTCAGACTTAAGATTTTTAGAGATACAGCGCAAAATCAGGCCCTTTGGCCCACCGAGTCCGCGCCGACCAGCGATCACCCCGTAAACAAGCATGATCCAACGCACTAGCGAAAATTTACAATTTTACCAAAGCCAATTAACCGACAAACCTGTACGTCTTTAGAATGTGGGAGGAAACCGGAGCACCCGGAGAAAACACGCTCAGTCATAGGGAGAACGTACAAACTCCATACAGATATCACCCCTACTCAGGATCCAATCTGGATCTCCGGCGCTTTAAGGCAGCATCTCCATCGCTGTGCGATAAATAGACCAATCTCTTCACCAAATCCTCAGTCCCTTGACCTTGCACGTTGCAATGCTGTCAAAATGATATTATACCAACTGGCATTCATTCCCAAGTGGCTTTTCCGTATAATCTTTCCCTTTGCCTTCAAAAAACAGCTTCCCTTATTGCATTGCATTCATTCTCCAAAGGCTGCAAAATAGTCTGCATTTCAGAGGCACTATTCCAATGCGAAGAATTCTTAATGACTCCGAAACTAAATCAGTGTCATGTACAGAGAACAGCATAAATGTGAACAAAAATAAAAACGTTAAAGATCCAAAAGCAACAGAGCATCAAAAATTAAGAGTGATTTTAGAGGTCCTGTAAATATGTACCCTGTGGAATTCCTCACTACTTTGTTAGATCCATGAAACATTAAGATCTTTCCCTTCCTAAATACAACATATAAAATTGTTATTGTTGGGGTTTCCCTGAATATTAAATGAAACCTACACACTTAAAATCACCCAGAAACCACTACCAGCTAACCTTCTGTTGTTTTTGTCATACAATTGCAGCTGACAGTCGTCTTGTCATTTACTGGAGGCAAAATTATAATTCATTTTGAATCTGAAAGCAGCAAAGATTTATTTGGTTATTGAAAGATGGGCTCCACTTTTGCCCAATGCCAGGCAGTGAACAGTCTGAGGTAAATCAGTAAGTGTGCCAAAGCCATAACTTTACACATCAATATAAAAATGCCCCGAGGTAAATTAGATACAATGCTTTCAGATTATTGAATTATTTAGTCTCCTGTAACTGTCACAAGGAAGTAAATATATTCCAACTAATGAACATTTCCTTAAATGCTTCTTTCATTTTCAGTAAAGTAGCAAGTGTGTATTTAAGTGCTGCAAGTATTCCAGGTTCCCAAAGTAAGGCATTAAATAATTCAACAAACAAAATGATTCATGAGCTTTTCAATTCGAGCTGGCACAACAGAGTTACGGTTTAGTTTATGTCCTTCAGATTCTATACGTAATCTAAACTATTGCCATCGAAGTTAAAAGATCACATTGTGCTTTTAGCTTTTTTATTTTTTTTATGCTAGTTCAAAAACCTGCAAGCTGCTGTGAGGGAAACAAAAGATGCTACAAACCTGATATTATTGGAGCAAGCTCATTGTAGCCATCGAAAGAAGCGTTTCTGATGAGTTTTCGTCCGTCAATACGGGATGACAGCACACTCGGGAGCCCGGCACACAGGGAAAACCTGCGGCGTGCCAGGATCTCTTCCTTCATGTTTTGGATGTTGTGTTTGTCACAGGTCTACCCGTGCACTGAAATCAGTGTGCTGCTTAGGTGGAGGCTGTAGCAACTGCAGCCGCGAGGCTACTAACGAATGGCTGAGCAACTAAAGGAATACGCTGCCTCCTGAGAACGTGATGAGCCACTGTACACTGCTCCCAGCAACTGGACCACAAAGTGACGGCACATTTGCAGCAACGCGGCCGTAGATAAATAACCACCTTATTTACTCTGTGAATTTAGAAGACACTCAAGTTTATTTGCTCAAATCCAAATCATTCACACTCGCTTTTGAACTCTAAGTATAATAAGCACATCAGACAGAAGAAGGGTCCCGACCTGAAATGTCACCTTTCCATGTTTTCCAGGGATACAGTCTGTTTTCAGTCAGAGAGTGGTGAAGGTGTGGAATTCTCTGCCTCAGAAGGCAGTGGAGGCCAGTTCGTTGGATGCTTTCAAGAGAGAGCTGGATAGAGCTCTTAAGGATAGCGGAGTGAGGGGGTATGGGGAGAAGGCAGGAACGGGGTACTGATTGAGAGTGATCAGCCATGATCGCATTGAATGGTGGTGCTGGCTCGAAGGGCTGAATGGCCTACTCCTGCACCTATTGTCTATTGTCTATTGACTGCCTGATCTGCTGAGTTACCTCAGCAATGTGTCTTTTTTTGTAAACCTGCATTTGAAGTTCCATGTTTCTCTATAATATTGCAAATATTGCTGAAATCTATTGAGCATCTAATCTTTCTATGCCCATCATTAAACTCATAAGAATTCCCACCTAACCTACTGAAAATGTACACCCGTGTACCTCATGGGGATTGGACATGGCTTGGCCCATGGCGATCAACAACTGATGTTCAATCTTTATGTTTAAATAACGAACCCTCTGACAAGAAACCAGAATTCCCGCCCCATTATTCTAAGGGAAGGTTCATGTTCAAAATTGGGCCAGGGATATACTGCCTAAACATCTGTGGGCTCTAAAAGAGAAACATTTGCAAAGGTTCACTTGTAGTTCTGACATATCAGTGGATAATGCTTTGAAAGTTTTTAAATGCGTTGCTCAACATGCATGAGCAAGAACAAGGTTAGTCAATGAACAAATGTTGGACACAAGCCACAGTAATGAAGATAAATTAATTTCAAGAAGGGTAGAAATAGGAAATCTAGCCATTGGAGGTCACAAAATGAGAAGCTCCATGACAACTTAAGAAGAATGATGTAATGGCATTGGAAGTAGTCTGACTTTGTAAAGGAGAAAATAAGGGAGTAAACGTTCATCTCTGAGGCAATTATGACAAAGATTATGAAGTCTATTTCAACATGAGACAATTGGACAGCACCAGGTGTACACCTATGTGTGAAGGGTATGCCTTGTCTTCCAAGTGTTTGACAACAGAGTCAGCCAATGGGTTAAGAGAATTGATGAAGAGGTGCAGTTGAATGATGTTAGCACACAGAAAGTATAAGAAAATAACTGCAGATGCTGGTACAAATCGAAGGTATTTATTCACAAAATGCTGGAGTAACTCAGCAGGTCAGGCAGCATCTCGTTAGCACACAGAAAGCTGACTCCACGCATCTGGATATTGTCAATAGGCACCCCAAAGTCAGTTTTCAAAGAGATCCAATGACTAGTGGAACATCATAGCACTGAACAATCATGAAAGAGGCATTTTGTAGGCCTTTACTGACCAAGTCATCACGTGAAACAATACATTGTAAATATTTTTTCCCCACACATCTTTCCTACACATTCTAAATCATGTGCGAACTACAATAGTCAACATACTGGGTGTGCTTAGAATATTGAATGGTGGCACACACAAGACGTGTTGGGCCTTTTTCCACACAAACATTTGGCATAATCCAACCCACAAACATCACAATATGCGTCAATAGTGGATTCTTTGTCAGAACTATTGAAAAGTCAGTCTGCTCTATCACAGTCCTGTATACCTGCTGCTGCTTCATTTAGTAATCTAATTTCCTTTCTGAAATATCCATGGGCAAAGTATTTCTTACTCCAACATCTTGGCGCTGGGGAAATTCCACCAAACCCTTTTTCCTTGCTCACCAGGTATTTTAAATTAACATCCATTGCAACTATTGTTTCAATGAGGAGACAATAATATTTCATCATTCACTTCATCAGAGCTCAAAGTAATTACAAAAAATCTTAATGTGTCTCCTTTTGGGTTGCCTGCTCAAATTGCTTCTCCTCAAAGCCACAGTTTTACATCCCTAACATAATCCAAGTGAATCTATACAGAATAAACTCCAGTGTTAATGTGCTGTATTTACCAGAGAGCAAACAAACAGTGCTCCAAGTGCAGCCTGAACAATGTTTTGCACAGCTCTCAACAATGTTTCACCACCTCTCTCTCATCTATCCTCTTCAACAAAAAAGCAAAATACTATTGGTATGTTACTGTGGTTTTATCTACCTTTGCTCTCACTTGTTTATTTTATGAGAGATCTCTGGCATGTTTTGAACCATCCTGCAGCACTAAAACATTGAGATCTAATCCACATTTTCATGTCAAATTGCAGTCCCTGAACAACAGCTTGTTAAAGCTTAATCAAAATCAGATTACAAAATAAAATTTAGTTTCAAATAATCTTCAGTAATTTCTAAACAATACAGTTAACAATCCCATCACCAACTAGAGAGAGCAGTCCTGACCTACCAACTACCTCATTGGAGACCTTCGGACATCTTTAATCAGACTTTACCTTGCACTAAACGTTATTCCCTTTATCCTGTATCTGTACACTGTGGACGGCTTGATTGTAAACATTTATAGTCTTTCCGCTGACTGGATAGCAGGCAACTAAAAAGCTTTTTTTACTGTACCTCGGTACAAAAGACAATAAACTAAACATACATCTTGATAAGATTTTTTCCCCAGTTTCCTCACGCCAAGTTAATTTACACCTGCTTTCAAGAAACATGGTTCCATTTCAGTTTGCAGAAGCTGACTAAACGTACTCACACTTAAGGGTCTCGCCTTTTCCACTGAAACCGAGCACGACAATTTTCTGTGTACAAAATAAACCACTGTCAACCTACCTAACTATGCCTCTGCCGCCTGGTCAAAGCAAAATAATCCACAGCCGTTGGTCTAAAGGCAAGAGTTCATCAAAGCACTTTATATATAAAATAATTACCAGTTTGACTAAGGCAATGGAATGAATTTCATTCTGTCATGACTAAGGACAGCCTCTGCTCCAAGTGCCAGCTGTTCTTGACATTCATCCTTCCTTTTATTAATAAACAACTCAGTTTAATCACATCAGCATTAGTCTGAACTGTAAGTAGGTCAGATTTGACCTGCTTTTTAAATGGCAAGCTTTGCAATGCTTAACACTAATCTGACAAGATATTATTCATCTTAACTGTTAATGTGCAAGGACATTTGCATGTTTCATGTGAACATTTCCAAATGCAGACATCTACACTTGTAGCATTTCAAAATATACCTGAACTGACTGTGTTAGTGGTTAAAGCAGCAATAAAAAAATCAGATGAAAAAAAAAGGTAATTCTCAGCAACTCAATTTAAGAACTCCCAACACGTTGAAATCAGAGAAACAATGAGAACAGAAGTCATTCAGCCCATCTATGCTGGATCTGATATAACTATTGAATGTTTTATGCAGTTCTGAGATATATCCATAAATTTTATTCCTTTTAGGTCTTCATCCAATTTCCTTTTCAATATACTGCCATCGGACCTTTGCCAATCACCTATTGTTTAGCAGTTTTGGAAGGCCTTAGATAAATATCCACACAAGAGGTCATTAAATACAATAACATCAAAGCAAGTGGGATAGGAAGTAATACAGTGGTGCTGTTTGAAGTTGCTTAATGGACAGAAAACTGCTCTACGTCAGCAGGCCATTATCAAGTTGGGGCGGCTGACCTTCCGAGTGTTTCCTATACAGAAGCCTTGGATGAACAAGGAGATTCGCATTCTTCCGAGGACCAGATCCCGGGCATTCAGGTCTGGTGACGCAGAGGTCTAGAAGAAGTCCAGATACGGCTTTGACAAGGCCATCAAAAAGGCCAAAAGGGACTTCTGCTCAAAGCTGGAGGATTGGGCGCATGTTCGGCAACTGTGGCTGGGCTTGAATGCCATCACCTCCTACAAGGCAAAACCAGGAGGCAGCTCATCGACAGCGAAGCATCACTCCCAGATGAGCTCAATGCGTTCTACGCACGCTTTGATAGGGAAAACACTGATGTGCCTTCCCATGACCCATACACCCTGATGGTATTACAGTCAAAGTCACAGAGGCCGACGTCAGAAGATCCTTCAGGGGGGGTGAACCCTCGGAAAGCGTCTGGACCTGATGGTATACCCGGTTGAGTTCTCCAAACCTGTGCAGACCTACTGGCTGGAGTCTTTGCCGACATTTTCAACCTCTCATTAATGAGGTCTGAGGTTCCCACCTGCATCAATAACACCGGTGCCCAAGAAGAATAAGGCAACGTGCCTCAACGACTATCGACCAGTGGCACTAACGTCTGTGGTGATAAAGTGAATTGGCAAGGGCATGGAAGATTAAATAAAAAGTGGAAAATTGTGTGAGCATCTACCTTGAGAGAAAAAATATTAAAGTGGTGTATTTGTTTTAGATTGTGAGAGACTGAAAAATGTGTTCCAATGGACCCGTGTTTCCTCACATATGGATTACTGAAAGCATTAGTGTTTATTGCAAAAGGATTTGAATACAACAATAGGGAAATCTTACTTCAATTAGAGAGGGGAAATTAGCACACTGGACATATGCCTCCCAGATTTTAGAAGAATGAGAGGAAGACTCATTGACACAGACAAAACGTTTTGTGGAGCTTGAGAGATAGATACAGGTATGCTGTTTCCTTGTTGTGGATGTCGAGAAACAGGGAACAAGATTTCAAAATAAGGGGTCAGCTATTCAAAATAGAGGTGTCTTTTCTGAAGAGGATAATGAATCTTCAGAAATCTCTACTTAGGAGGTTTCTGGAGGGTCAATTGCCAAGTTCATTCAAGATAGAAATCAGATGCCTTTAAAGGATAAGGGGGTTAATGCAGGAATGTGGTACATAGGAAAGGTAAGCCCTGATCTTTGTAAATGCCAGAGCAGGCACAAGGGGCCAAATGGCAAATTCCTGCTTCTATTTCTAACGTATGTTGTCACTATCTTAAATATCTTAATCTTCTCTGTTCTAAGAAGAGCGAAGTCAGCTCCTCCAGTCTTACCATGGAACTTAAGCACCTCCTATGTGAAAGCATTCCAGTAAATCTCCTCTACAATCTAAGGCTGGACACCTTCCTAAGGTATGCCCGCAATGGAATATACTCCGGCTGATGCCCAACTTTACAAATATGGAAAGGGCGGCAAGGTGGCGCAGCGGTAGAGTTGCGGCCTCACAGCGCCAGAGACCGGGTTCGTTGCTAACTATGGGTGCTGTCTGTACAGAGTTAGTACGTTCTCCTTGTGACAGCATGGGTTTTCTCCCACATTCCAACGATGTGCAGGTTTGGAGGTAAATGGTTTCTGCAAGTTGCCCCTAGTGTGCAGGATAGAACTGGTATACGGGTGATTGCCGGTCGGCACAGACTCGAGGGGCCAACGGGTCCGTTTCCACATGTATCTCTAAACTAAACGAAATGTGCCATAGATTCCTTGCTTTTGTTGTCTCATCCTCTTCTAATGAAAATATCTCAGAGGCTTACACTTGAATATTTTAATTTTAACACATACAGGCATCCCCAAAGCACCTAGCAGCAGATTAACATTTTAACATTTTCAGTGGTAAAACTCAATGTCAAAACAAATAAATATCAACTGAACACTGCAGGCTCGATGCAAAGCCAAACACATTGTACAAAAATTTGCATAATGCACTATAACCAACCTATCCAATTTATAAATTTTCTATTAACCCTTCGTGCCTGCTCTGCCATTTAATAAGATCAAAGCTTATCTTTTAACTTAGTAGCGGTATTTGTTACAGTAAAAAATAACAAAGAATCTGGGAATTATAGCAAAAATATAAGAGTAGAATTTTCGTAAATCGAGTAATACCATTAGTGGAAAAGAACATCAAAATGTATCAATTTTGTATTCTACAAATATAACTATGTTGAAATTGGTAATTACGATAAATGCAGATTAGTTGAGACTTTGTACGAAGGATCTGCAGATGCTGGTTTACACTGAAAATAGACGCAGAATGCTGGAGGAACTCAGCGGGTCAGGCAGCAACTCTGGAGAAATGGGATAGGTGATAGGTGATCTTTTCTCAAGAGATACTGTCTGACTCGCTGAGTTACTACAGCATTTAGTGTCTATCTTAGTTCAGACTTTACCTAATTATGTCCGCAAAAAAGATCTTCACATTTTTCATGTAATTACGAGCACTTAGAAAAGATTTTGACCCACTTGCTTCTCTCGCCTTTTTTTACCCTATTGTTGCACAGTATTTTTCAGGAACAGCATCCCTTTCATAAATAAAGAAATGGCAAGTAAATGAATCAAATATAAAATTAAAAATTCAAGACATGGATATGTTTAATATCCTGAATTGACCTGCTGATATTCTCCTCAATGCTTTGTATCGTCTACCATTTTGAAATTTTGCCCTATGTATTCTGCTGAGGATTGTTGAAATGCATTGAAAAGAGTGGCGGTCCTAAAATTGGCACTTTAGGATCACCACTCATTAGATCCTTTGTACCACTACCACGTTCACCGCTTTTTGTTGAAGTCCATTTGCAACTTATGCTCGGCATTAACAATGTCTGTAGAGATTTAAAATTAACGTTTATTGTGGTACTTTATTAGAGACATATTGAAAGTACAGATGTGCAGATGTACATTAGGTTAGACACATTCGACTTGCCTTCAACAAATCCATGTCAACTCATGTATTAACTCATACTATTTCAAATGCCAATTAACTTTTCCAAGCTTACTGTTTTATTAGTTTCCTTGCAAGTACTCCTATTACATTAAAAAAAAATGTAACTCAACACTTCAAATCTTTGTAGGCTTCATTCACAGTGTCATAATTTATTCAACAAATAAATAGATTGTATTACAGATAACATTACAGCTAGGATGCAAACTGCCCTATATTTTATTAAATGGCAGTGCATTGAGAACCTACCTTATTGAAGCTTAATTATTTTAACCACCAACAGACAAATCAGAAGAGAAATATGTAAAAATATATCAATAACATGTTGCATTATTTGGTGGCGGTTCTTTGTAGCACAAAGAGAACAAGAATATATTTAGTTCACTTCGAACAGGATGAACATTTATACAACAGAAATTGGAGAAAGTGCATTATAACAAGAGAGTGTCAAACTAATAGACTTGCTTCCATGGCTTTAGCATGCCCCAAAGCAACTTAGAGCCAACAAACCAATTTAAAGCAAATGTGCTGGAGGAACTCAGCAATAAAAGCAGCATCTGTGAAGCAAATGGACAGATGATGTTTCGGGTTCCGAACCTTCTTCAGACTGATTGAAGACAGTGGGAGAGAGAGTCAACAGGTTCAAGTACTTGGGCATACACATCTCTGATTATCTGTTGTGGGCCCAGCACATTGATGCAATCATGAGGAAAAGCTCACCAAAGCCCACAAACGTCTTTCCTAAGTTTGAGGAGATTTGCAGCGCTGAATACTCCATGAATGTCTACAGGTGTGCAGTGAAGAGCATACGAACTGTTGCATCTGGTTGGATAATTCAAATGCTCAAGTATGAAGGACACTGCAGAAAGTGGTGGACCCTGCATGTGCCATCATGGGTATTGACCTCCCCACCATTGAAGGGATCTACACGCAACGTTGCCTCAAGAAAGCAGCTAATATCAAAGCCTGGCCGCACTCTCTTCTCACAGTTTAGATTTTAGATTTAGATTTAAAGATACAGCGCGGAAACAGGCCCTTCGGCCCACCGAGTCCGCGCCGCCCAGCGATCCCCGCACATTAACACTATCACACACTAGGGACAATTTTTACATTTACCCAGTCAATTAACCTACATACCTGTACGTCTTTGGAGTTACCATCAGGAAGGTGGAACAGGAGCTTGAAAAATTACCTCAAGATTCAAGAACAGCTTCGTCCCATCAACCATCATCTTCTTGAACCACCCTGCACAACCCGAATCACAATGCTACCTCAGCTACCTCAGCATGGAAGGAAGCAGAGGGTGATGGTGGAAGGTTGTTTCTCAGATTGGAGGCCTGTGACTAGTGGTGTGCCTCAGGGTTCAGTGCTTGGCCGGTTACTGTTTGTCATCTACATCAATGATTTGGATGAGAACTTACAAGGCAAGATTAGCAAGTTTGCTGATGATACAAAAGTTAGTGGTTTTGCAGATAGTGAAGATGGTTATGAACGATTGCAGCAGGATCTGGATTGATTGGCCAGGTGGGTGGAGGAATGGTTGATGGAATTTAATACAGAGAAGTGTGAGGTGTTGCATTTTGGGACGTCGAACAAGGGCAGGACCTACACAGTAAATGGTAGGCCTCTGATTAGTGTTGTAAAGCAGAGAGGTCTAGGAGTACAGGTGCATGGTTCCTTGAAGGTCGAGTTGCAGGTTGATAAGGTGGTCAAAAAGGCTTTTGGCACTTTGGCCTTCATCAGAATATTGAGTATAGAAGTTGGGAGGTCATGTTGCAGTTGCATAAGACAATAGGTGCAGGAGGAGGCCATTCGGCCCTTCAAGCCAGCACCGCCATTCAATGTGATCATGGCTGATCATTCTCAATCAGTACCCCGTTCCTGCCTTCACCCCATACCCTCTGACTCCGCTATCCTTAAGAGCTCTATCTAGCTCTCTTTTGAATGCATTCAGAGAATTGGCCTCCACTGCCTTCTGAGGCAGAGAATTCCACAGATTCACAACTCTCTGACTGAAAACGTTTTTCCTCATCTCAGTTCTAAATGGCCTACCCCTTATTCTTAAACTGTGGCCCCTTGTTCTGGACTCCCCAACATTGGGAACATGTTTCCTGCCTCTAACGTGTCCAACCCCTTAATAATCTTATACGTTTCGATAAGATCTCCTCTCATCCTTCTAAATTCCAGTGTATACAAGCCTAGAGTGTATACAAGACGTTGGTGAGACCGCATTTAGAATATTGTGTTCAGTTCTGGGCACCATGTTAAAGGAAAGATATTGTCAAGCTTGAAAGGGTTCAGAAAAGATTTACAAGGATGTTGCCAGGACCAGAGGGTGTGAGCTATCAGGAGAGTTTGAGTAGGCTGGGTCTCTATTCCACGGAGCGCAGGAGGATGAGGGGAGATCTTATAGAGGTATACAAAATCACGAGAAGAATAGATCAGGTAGATATGCACAGAGTCTCTTGCCCAGAGTTGGGGAATCGAGGACCAGAGAACATAGGCTCAAGGTGAAGGGGAAATAATTTGATAGGAATCCAAGGGGTAACCTTTTCACACAAAGGGTGGTGGGTGTATGAACAAGCTGCCAGAGGAGGTAGTTGAGGCTGGGATTATCCCATCATTTAAGAAACAGTTAGACAGATACATGGATAGGACAGGTTTGGAGGGATATGGACCAAGCGCAGGCAAGTGGGACTAGTGTAGCTGGGATATTGTTGGCTGGTGTGGGCGAGTTGGGCCTATTTCCACACTGTATCACTATGACTCTATATCCATTGCATATGACAAATAACATAAATGTTCCCTCTTAAACGGAAAAGATGGTAGTTTTTGCAGAGTTCAAATTTGGAAGAATTTAAACTCATTTTTATATTACCTTCCATGTCATACTGAACATGAAAATTTGCTTGACGGTTTACTATGCCACAGAAAAATACAAATGGCCAAATTCAAAATCCTTTAGGATCATATTGGGTGCTCTTAAAACATCTGAAACAGCAAATGCACGACAGAACAAAGAAAAACTAATTACCAATGAAAAGGATCGAGAAGTGGAAAATAATATATTCATTATTAAAAGCCTGAAAACAAAAATAATGAGATACTTTTAATGGATGGATTGCCTCCATTCATTCACCATTATAACAACGTTGGACTGGATTAGCATTTATCAAAATTGATGTAACCTAGCAACAGCTAAACAAGATAAAAATTACCAATAGTATAATTTCTTGGAGGTCGATATCCTTCATTCTAACATCACAATAAAGAATCTTGTGATAACATTATGAATTGTTCAGGAAACTGAAGAAAGATACAACAGAAAAAGGACGGTCAACTATAAAATGAATAAAACCACAACGATAGACAAAATGGAAGTAACTGTTTTGGAGTTTTTTTCCTCTGAAAGTATAATTTTAGTTTGCTGAAGTTGACACAAAGTGCTGGGTTAAAGGGCCTGTCCAACTTAGGCGATTTTAAGGCGACTAGGTGTCGCCGACAGTTCGCCGGGGTGCCGCGGGCATGATCGTGAGGAGTCTTCCAAAAATCGTAGTGGATCTCAGCGCGTCGCTGAGAAATCATCCGGTTTGAAATTTCTCGGCGACGGCTGGCTTGTCGCCAGGTATCGTTGCTTATTGCGGGCGCTGTCACCTGAGGTCCCCAGGTTTGATAGGTTCTCTTAGATGTATTTAGAAGCACATAATATTAAAATAAGTAAAAGTCATTTCAAAATACCATAAAATGCTTGTGTTTAACCAATTTATTTACCGTCAGGACATTTGACAGGTAGATTGGAGGCGACAGTATGACGGTCAGGTCAGCGTGGGAATTTTTGCGATGTTTATGGCCTTCAGCCCAGATATGCAACCCAGAAACCAGATATGCATCTCCCGTACATTTTCAAAGAATGCCCACACACTATTCACAAAAATCCACTTAACCACTTAAATTTTTTTTATTTTTTAATACAGCTATTAATAAACTGGAAGTGAATCCAGTTTATTCCTTGTGACAGTGAAGCTTGGTTTTCAAGTAACCCGGGCAAGATGTTTTATTTCAAAACTCAAGTACTTACCGACTTGTCAGTGATTTCAGTGAAAATTTGGACACCGGAGAAGCATTGACAGCATGGGAATTTTCGCAATGTTTATGGCCATCAGCCATTACATTTAAAGTGGGCTCCAAACCCAGATATGCATCCCAGAAACCAGATATGCATCTCCCTTACATTTTCAAAGAATGCCCACACACTTTTCACAAAAATCCACTTAACCAATTTAAAATTTTTTTTTTTTTAGTACAGCTATTAGTAAACTGGAAGTAAATCCAGTTTATTCCTTGTTACAGTGAAGCTTGGTTTTTAAGTAACCCATACAAGGTGTTATAGTTCAAAACTCTCAAGTACTTACCGACTTGTCAGTGATTTCAGCGAAAATTAGGACGCCGGAGAAGCATTGACAGTGTGGGAATTTTGCGATCTTTCAGAAGACGGTGTAATCTCGACCTGACTTGGCATTGTCGTGGTCATTGTCGTCGGGTAAAAGAAATTTCAGCGATCTGCTACGACTTTGACAGTCGCCGGCAGTCACCAAAAAAATCGCCTAAGTGGGACAGGCCCTTTACTCTACGGATCAGGCAGCATCTCTGGAGAAAAAGGACAGGTGACGTTTCGGGTCGGGACCCTTCTTCAGACAGACTTCTCCAGTCTGAAGAAGGGTCCTGACCTGAAACGTCACCCAAACCTTTTTAATAATAAAAAAACTGTTCCTTGAACTGACAATGATTTGCAACAGTATAATTTAACACAAGTATGTAACAGATGTTTAAGAAATTATGTGCGAATCGTAGAATAAAACAGCATAGCATAACATGACATACAGAGGGGACATACAGAGAATTGGGAGATGTTGCATTTTGGGACGTCTAACATGGGCAGGACTACACAGTGAATGATAGGGCTCTGGGGGGGTGTTGTAGAGCAGAGGGATCTAGGAGTGCGGGTACCTTGAAGGTTCAGTCGCAGTTAGATAAGGTGGTCAAAAAGGCTTTTGGCACATTGGCCTTCATCCAATGTATTGAGTAAAGAAGTTGGGAAGTTATCTTGCAGTTGTACAAGACATTGGTGAGACCGCATTTAGCGTATTGTGTTCAGTTCTGGGCACCATGTTTTAGGAAACTTTCTAAAATTCTTACACAACACAGAATCATCATAGGCAATCCATTTAGTGTGCTCTAATCCATGTTTCCACAACAGTATGACATAGTCAGGGATCAGATGATGCTCTTTTTTTTCACTGGAATAAATTTGCAATTTGATGTGAAGATTTTCTTCAATTAAAGGTAAAATTATAATGACTGATAAAACAGCTTCTCCGAACAATGACTTTAACAAATTCAACAGCTTCTCAAAAGGGACATTTAGTTTTACTCCAAGCAATGGTATACAAAATACAATGAGGAGAATCAACTTCAGCGGCAGATTTTATTTTACATCTTCAGTCACTGTGAAGGCAAACATATTTCCCAATTTGTGTCAAAAATGACAATAATATTTAACAGTTCATATGCTTCTGATTTTAAAATGCATGTGAAACGTTCGACTTTAGACATACAGCACGGAAACAGGTCCTTTGGCCCACTGAGTCCATGCCGACCAGCAATCAACACTGCAATCAGCACTAACACTGTCCGACACACTAGGAATAATTGACGATTTTACCGAAGCCAATTAACTTACCAACCTGTATGTCTTTGGAATGCGAGAGAAAACCAGAGCACCCAGAAAAACCCTTGTGGTCACAAACTCCGTACAGACAGCACTCATAGTCAGGATCAAACCCTGGTCTCTGGCACAGTAAGGCAGCAACTCTCTCGCTGCACCACAATGGTGCCCCAAACTGTTCCTCTTTCCAATACATAGACATATTTCGGTATGATATTTTGTTCCTCAACTACTTAAAGGAATTCATTTTTCTGAAAGTCAGCAGCAGCCTAAAAAGAATCAGAGTAGCTGTTTTAGAAAATGAGTATTGGTGAACTCCAGTGGAAACCATGGTAACGCTCACAGTCACTACTTATTATGAACATTCTGAACTGCAGGAGCATTAAAATAAATAACTCTGTTGCTATGCAGTTGACCTATGGAAAGAATACTTGCACCAACTTAAAATAGCCTAATTTTTCACAATGCCTTCAACTAGAAGAGTCACGTTGCATTGGTCAGTATTAATACACAATCATCTACGGGTGTTGCCTGTATGGAGTTTGTACGTTCTCTCTGTGACCTGCGTGGGTTTTCTCTGGGTGCTCCAGTTACCTCCTACACTCCAAAGATGTACAGGTTTGTAGGTTAATTGGTTTAAATAAAATTGTAAATTGCCCCTGGTGTGTAGGAAGGTGTTAGTGTGCGGGGATCGCTGGTTGGCGCGGACTCGGTGGGCTGAAGGGCCTGTTTCCAAGCTGTATCTCTAAATTAAAATAAAAACTAAATCAAATGTTTTTTGGCAATAAACTAGACGATGGCAACACAATTGAGCCAAACAGCAACCTTGCTCATCATTCGGCCAATTTTTGAAATGTGACTTCATACTGTAACTCGTTTAGAAACAGGGAACCATTTCATTTTGACAAGCTTGACAGTATTTGCTGCAAGTTAGGATGTTTCATAATGGGTCAACATGGCGCAATATCGTCCCAATTCCTACAATATCGCCAAATGAAAATGTAACCTTGTACATTTATCTAAAATGTCCTTAATGTGACAATTTCTCTACTATTACGGTAGTTAAGTCAGGTGGGCAAATAAACCACAGATATAAGACAAACTGCATTCACCGCGCGATGCATTGTTTCCTGTGCCCTGCTTGTACCTAAATTCAATGAAAAAAACCATTTGTGAGCATAGAAGCAGAAGAATCTCGACACATGGGTCTGGCAGCACGAGTGGAAGAAACACGAGTTGGTTGACAATTCAGACATTTGCACATGCTGAGGTGCTATTGCAGCAGTGTGAAGAAGCACACAAACACTGAGGAAGGAAAGGATTTTTTTTTTAAACGACATACAGTAAAAAAATAAGTAGCTGCAAAATGCTTGAGTGATGGCAAATATTGGGATGTGAGTAAAACAAGGTCAGTGCTAGGTCAAAATGGTGCCTCAATTAGTAATGTGATAAGCTGTATCCTGTACCTATTTGTGAAAAATATGAATCACTGATGGAGGTTGAAAGGAAGGAGGAAGTGTGGTAACTTTATTATCAAGTAGAAACAAGGAACTGCAGATGCTGGTTTACCAAGGAAAGACACAAAATGCTGGAGTAACTCAGCGGGTCAGACAGCATGCCTGAAGAACATGGGTGGGCGACGTTTCAGGATGGGACGGGACCCTCCTTTAGAGTCTGACGAAGGGTCCCGACCCAAAATGCCGCTTATCCATTTTCTCGCTGAGTTACTCCACCATTTTGTGTCTGTGCTTTATGACCAGCCAGGTTTATGGTGCTCACTTTTAGTTCATTTTGTGTTAACTTCATTTACTCTGGGCCCAATTCTGGACTCTTCAACTCTGCTTCTCACCTTGTGAGATTTGGATTTCTTACCGTCTCTGATTCACTTGCTGCACAGATTGACTTTCACATCCAACTCCTAGCCTGCCAGTTATCCTCTCTCTTGGTAGTCTCACAGAGGAAAGAGCAGCAAGGCCCAAACGGGACAAGAGCAATCAATGTGTCTGAATGAAATCAATGCTGTAGTCAGGGGCTAGGCGACAATTGATTTTTAGACAGAGACAGAATCTTTTTCCATTTATTCACAAAATGCTGGAGTAACTCAGCAGGTCAGGCAGCATCTCGGGAGAGAAGGAATGGGTGACGTTTCGGGTCGAGACCCTTCTTCAGACTGATGTCGGGGGTGGGACAAAGGAAGGATATAGGTGGAGACAGGAAGATAGAGGGAGATCTGGGAAGGAGGAGGGGAAGGGAGGGACAGAGGAGCTATCTGAAGTTGGAGAAGTCAACGTTCATACCACCGGGCCGCAAACTGCCCAGGCGAAATATGAGGTGCTGCTCCTCCAATTTCCGGCGGGCCTCACTATGGCACTGGAGGAGGCCCATGACAGAGAGGTCAGACTGGGAATGGGAGGGGGAGTTGAAGTGCTGGGCCACCGGGAGATCAGTGGCGTTAATGCGGACCGAGCGCAGGTGTTCAGCGAAGCGATCGCCGAGCCTGCGCTTGGTTTCGCCGATATAGATGAGTTGACATCTAGAGCAGCGGATGCAATAGATGAGGTTGGAGGAGGTGCAGGTGAACCTCTGTCTCACCTGGAAAGAATGTTTGGGTCCTTTGATGGAGTTGAGGGGGGAGGTAAAGGGACAGGTGTTGCATCTCGTGCGGTTGCAAGGGAAAGTGCCCGGGGTTAGGGTGGTTTGGGTAGGAAGGGACGAGTGGACCAGGGAGTTGCGGAGGGAACGGTCTCTGCGGAATGCAGAGAGGGGAGGGGATGGGAAGATATGAACTTTTTCCAAGCTGGTCCATACGGGAAGATTCTGAGGAAGGGCGGATGCTGCAGAGACTCATTAAAGTACAATCTTGCATAAACAAAGGATAGGTATCCTACAGATGAATGCTTTTTGAATTTCTGTCCACATGATCAGAATTTAGCAGGTGTCATTCCAGTCCTGACTCATCCTAATCTGTTACCATAGCAGCAGAGTTTATGCAATACCGTTCACTGAGTTAGCAGCACATACTGAAAAGAAAAATAACTTGATTTGTACATTGGTCACGATTTAACAAAAGGATATTGTTCATAATTCCGTTCAGAAAGCTCAGTGTCAATGACAGGGCACCTCGAGTAGAAGGATTCAGTAATCAGAATCAGGCAGCTTCTAAAGAGTGGATGCAAAACAATTCAAGGGATATATCACTCAGGCAGAGAGAGAGCCGTGGGAGGAGGTGATCAGGCACATGCTATGATGCGCAAGAAGGGAAATGGGGACACAGAGTCGTGCTTGGTGCACGAAGCAATGAAAGATGAGCACGAGCAGAAAAGGCTTCGAGTGTGCTGACTGCACTGCAGTGACTGGGGTGCACTGACGAGTGCAGTGGATGGCATGTTATGTGACTGGAATGTGCTGTTTGTAGCAGAGTGACAGAGGATTTGGTCGAAGGATTGGCTTATAAGCACAAAGTGCAATATTTCCACAAACTCAAGGAAATCCTTGGCCTGCAACTGCTCAACGTGGAGAGAACATTCAGGATTAAGAAATTAATTCTATGCAGAGCACACAGAAGCCCTGTGCATGTAACTCTGCACATTATCCACCCACCCATCTTTTGCCCAATTTGTGTTAAAGTCTGCGGCCAGCCATCTCAGAACCTATGGAACTGATATCAAAGGAAGTCATTCTTCAACCTGAGGGACTGGCCACACAAAAGATAAGAAGACAGAAATAACCAAAAAGTTCAAAGAGACAGACCGAGAGAGGGAAAGAAAGAGTGACCGATTAGGGATGTAGAAAACAAGGTGATGAGAGGGAGGTGGAAGGAGGGGTTGCAGAAGTGAGAGCAAGTAAGAAAATGACTTCCTATTCTTTCCCTTAACAATCAACACTACCCTCCCCACCAACTTCCACAAATGCAGCCACAATCAGGAAGAGAAAGATAGTAAATTGTGGAGAGAAGAGTGAAATATAATTTTCAACAGTTATTTCCTGAGGAGAAAAATCGCCTCATCGAAGATTCAAGTTTAAAATTAAACAATGATCTCTCAACCTCTGCTGCCACCTAGCAGATCATTTGGTATTTGCAGAAACATTCACAGTAAAACAGTGCAAAGCAAGGACCATGTTAAAATGCTGCTACTGTTATCTCTTTTCATAAGTAAAAGGAGCAGAATTAGACAATTCTGCCCATCAAGTCTAATCCACCATTCAGTTATGGCTGATCTATCTTTCCCTTTCAACCTCATTCTCCTGCCTTCTCCCCATAACCCTTGACATCCTTAGCAATCAAGAATCTGTCAAACTGCACCTTAAAAATATACATTGACTTGGCCTCCACAGCAACCTGTGGCAATGAATTCCACAGTTTCATCACTGACTAAAAAAAATCCTCCTCCTTTCCTTTCTAAAGGTATGTCCTTTTATTCTGAGGCTATGGCCTCTAGTCCTAGACTCTCCTACAAGTGGAAACATCCTCTCAACATCCATTCTATCCAGGCCTTTCGCTATCTGGTAAGTTCCAATGAGGTCCCTCGTTTTCATCTTTATTTGACTACATTGAGCTTTGTTATGGGGTGTAGTTCAATAAGGAAGAGAGTCCTGGCATTATCCTCCCAAGTCTTCTCTGTACTCTTTCCAGCTTAATGACATCCTTCCTATAGGAGAATGATCAAAACTTAACACAATGCTCCAAATGCGGCCCCATGAACATCTTGTACAACTGTAACAAAATGTCCCAACTTCTATACTCTGACTGTTGAAGGCCAAGGTAACAAAAACCTTCTTCACAACCCTATCTATTTGTGACACCACTTTCAGGGAATTGTGCACCTACACTCATAGATTCCTCTGCTCTACAATACTGCCTAGAGCCGAACCATTCACTACGAAGGTCCTGCCCTGGTTTGACTTCCCAAAATGAACCACCTTGCACATATCTGCACTGATTTCCATTAGCCATTGTTCAGCCCACTTGATCAAGATCCTGCCGTTAGATTTGATAGCTCTTTTCACTGTCTACAATACCACCTACTTTAGTGTCATCAGAAAACCTAACAATAATGCCTTATTGTTGTTATAAACCACAAACAACAATGGGCCTAGCACCAATCCCAAAGGCACACCACTTGTCACAAGCCCCATACAACTCCTCACTCTCTCTCCATATTCAATAATGAATTGGGTTGCTAATTGTACAGTTGATATCTCTGGCAAGTCTAATGGCAGTGCAGAAGGTTGGATTCACAAACATTCAAGTTCCGGCACATTCGAAGATTCCATGTTCCATAGCACAAATGTGCAAGTCAATGAATAGTGACTGAATATTGCAGAGAACAGCTGTTCCCCATTGAACCATTGCCCACATCAGAGCTCAATCCATTTGAATCACAACAATTCTCAATTTAAATGTTCCTGGTCTTTGACAAATTATGGCCTGGAGCCAACTGCAATATAAATGCTTACATTATCTCTCCAGTCACTGCTACAAATGTTTCTGTGTCTGCAGTGCCACATGTTACAAAAATAAAACTCATCCATGCCAAATGTATAAAAATGCTATTCATGAAGTTATAGACTTATACAGCTTAGAAATGAGGTGGCGCAGTGGTAGAATGGCAGCCTCACAGCCCCAGAGACCCAGATTCAATCCTGACTCCAGGTGCTGTCTGTACGGAGTTTGCACATTCTCACTATGACCATGTGGGTTTCCTCTGGGTGCTCCGGTTTCCTCCCACATTGGAATGTGGGTTTGTAAGTTAATTGGCTTATGTAAATTGTCCCTTGTGTGTAGGGTAGAACTAGTGGACGGGTGATCACTGGTCAGCCCGGACTCGGTAGGCCGAAGGCCTGTTTCCATGTTGTATCTCTAAACTAAAGTAAATAGGCACTACTGCCCAACTCATCCATGTCAACCAAAATGTCCCATCTAAGCTTGCCCCACATACCCACATTTGGTCCATATCCCTCTAAACCTTTCATAATTACGTACTTGTCAAATGTCTTTTAAGTTGTTATTGTTTCTGCCTCAACTACTTCCTCTGGCAGCTTGTGTAGGAAAATAACTGCAGATGCTGGTACAAATCGAAGGTATCACAAAATGCTGGAGTAACCCAGCGGGTCAGGCAGCATCTCTGGAGAGAAGGAATGGGTGACGTTTTGGGTTGAGACCCTTCTTCAGACTCCCTAGCCCAACCACCCTCTGAGTGAAAAAGTATCTGCTGAAAAGAGGTTCTATTCTACACATCAAAAACCTGAGCGTTGTTACATTTTGTATCCAAAACTTCCCATTTTTTAAGAAATTCCCCATTTGACTGAAAAAGATACATACAAAATATCTAATGTGGTACATCACGGCTGAAAGTCCCCAATCATTTGGTTCAAATGGAGCAACTTAATCCACTATGAATCATTTCAGTACAGCTCAAAAATCACATCAAATAACTGGTGAAAGGCTTTGTGTAGACCTCCTAACATTTGATTTTACAAATTCATAATTTTAATGTCCAAAATTCAGAATTTTACATTAAAATTCATAATATGGCGCGTAATGCAACTTTTCAGCAAAAAAAGGTATGCACGCCAAATGCGCATACGCGTCACACTACATTCATGTGTGAAAGACGACTATTATTTCCAACTGTCTATTCCAATTGGACTACATGTACAATGTCAGGCCTATCATGAGTATATTCGGCTATTTATAGAAAGGTTATTGAACAAAGATGATACGTTTTGCAACACAAAGAAAAAATTGTTTTGTTTTGCATTTTCTATTTTGATTCTTCCTTACACACCCCAATTCTCTTGGTATTGAATAAAAGAACAATGGTCATACAATGCCTGACTAAGTTATGAAGAAAGTTGATATATGCGACTCGACTAAGTATACGGAAGTACTTGTTGAAGTAAATTCGCACATTAATTGATAATCAGCCTGAGAAGGTGGTAATTGGCTTTTCTGCTGTGTTTTATATTTTAACCCTATCTTAATTAATTAATATAGTTATATAATCTTGTACTTAAATTTAATATTTACTCATTACAGTACCACTACTGATTTTCTGGCACTCTTGGTTCCAGATCTTTGCTGATTTATCCAGCTGGCCAAAGAAGTCGGCTATGGGGATAGATGTGCTGGCTCCAGCTGTGCCAGAGTTCCAGAGCCCCGGCCGCAGGTTGCAAATTCAACCCACCGATCGGCCATGGAAGTCCCGATGAGGTCGAGATTGGCTGCCTTGCCCAGCCAGGGTGCCACATTTTCGGAGAGACTTCCAGGGCGGGGGGATTTCTTGCCGAATCCCTAGCGACCTCTAGTGGCCGAATTGACAAATTGGCCATGGAAGTCCCGATGAGGTTGAGATTGGCTGCCTTGCCCAGCAAGGTGCCACATTTTCGGGGAGACTTCCAGGGCGCGGAAGATTTTTCACGGAACCCCTCGCAACCTTTAGTGACCGAATTGACAAATTGCAATTACCGACTGTTTTACGGAAAAATATGAGGCAAAATCGGAAAGGCGGAAATGAACTAAGAAAGCAGAAACTTTCCGCCAAATTCGGAAGGGTTGGGAGGGGTGTTTGTGTGTAAGAAGAAACTGCAGATGCTGGTTTATACCAACGATAGACACAAAGTGCTGGAGTAACTCAGTAGGTCAGGCAGCATCTCTGGAGAAAAGAAATAGGTGATGTTTTGGGTCAGAATCCTTCTTCGGGAATCAGTCTGAAGAAGGATTCTGACCCGAAACGCCACCTATTCCTATTCTCCAGGGACGCTGCTTGACCCGCTGAGTTACTCCAGCACTTTGTGTCTATCTTTGATGATAGGCTTTTTTCTTCGAAATCAAAATAAATTGTTTCTGTTGATATCTTGACCTCTTATGATGTTGATTACATCCACCTTTTTCACACAGAAAAAAATTATACCATTACGAATAACATTTCAATGCGAGTATTACTTTTGCTATTACAAATAAAATTATTTTGCGAGCATTTCTTTTAAAAATCACTTCATCAGGGTGTGGGTGACACTGGTAAGGCCATCATTTAGTGCCCATCCTGCATTGTACTTGCAAAGATATGCCAAGACAACTTCTTGAACTGCTGTAGTCCCTGTGGTGAAAGTCCTCCCCCATTACTGTTGGACACAGTGTTCCAAGACCTCAACTCCACAATGATGACAAAATAACAATTTGTCCCTAAAACCAGGATGGAGAATGTTGAAGGGGATCTATAAATGATGCCTTTGCTTTGTGCCTGGTGCCCTTGTGCTTACAGGCAGCAGAGCTCATCAGTTTGTGGTGCCTCAGAGTAGCCTAAGTAAGTAACTACTGTGCACTTTGTGGATGGTGCAAAATGTAGCCACCAGACACAGATGGTGCATAGACACCTCTTCAAGGGGATTGCTTAATGCTGAATATTGTTGAACTTCCTGAGTGTTGTTGATGCTGCATCCAGAAAAACAGAGCATTCCATTGCAATACATATGTGTACCTTGCCAGAGAGACATATCACATGGAAACAGGCCCTTCACCTTAACTTGCTCATACCTTTGTATTATATTTAGACCAAGGTTGTGAAAATACCTGGTGATGAATGTTCTGGACATCACTGAGCAGTGAGTAAATGGTTGCCTTCAGATAACTATGCCTTTGTCAACTCTTCAATGATAGAACATAGAACAGTGCAGCGCAAGAACAGGCCCTTCACCGCACAATGTCTGTGCCGAACATGATACCAAGTTAAACTAATCTTATCTGCCCACACATACTCCATATTCCTCCATTCCCATCATATCCATGTGCCTATTCAAAAGCTTCTTAATCTGCCCAATTAGTCCTGCTTTCTTTGCATTTACCCCCAAATCTCTGCAAGTCTTTTCTCATTGAGTCAATTCCTCTAGTTCCACTTCCCTTGTGAAACTTATTACTGAGATTACTTCAAATATATTTTCATGATGTGCTTTCCAGCCAATAATGTGTTCAGATACAAAAATCATACATTGGGTCTTTTGCTAATATTTTGCAATCACCTTACTGGTTACAATGAAATCACTAATGTTCACTAATGCAATGAAATCCCAATTTTGAACCCCTCTTTTCCATCTGCTGTTACCATTTTCCTTTTTGAATGAGAACATTCTGAGCTTCTCAAGCCTTCTGGCAATATTCTTTTTCCAAGTGTGAAAAAATTTCAATGTCCCCCTTTAATTCCATTGTTAATTTTAAAAATCCAACTATACTACATTGTTTCATTTTTTCATGCCATTAAAATTTTGATATAATTCGCAGCCATGTAAAAAAAAAAATTAAAGTGTAAGTGCTTTTCACCTGATCATCGCTACTTTCAACGTTTGCTGTTGCTTTCTTCAAAAGAAAAACTATTTGAATTTAAAGGGCAGTTTTAAAAAGTAAAACTCTCACTTATCAATTATCTTTTCCCTCTTCAAACTTTCCAAAGCCATTTATTACCGAGTAGTTTTTATATATAGTCATTGTAAAAGAATAGCAGCTAATTTAAACAGACCCAATTCTGCTTTTCTACCTTTATAAAAAGACAGTTTGAAGAAAAACACAGCAGTTCAAAACTACACTGCAAATACGGTGAGAAGCAGTGATGAGACACCCACATAGAGGATAAAGGCAAGCAGTTTAATATCGTTCCTTATCCCATGATAAATCTAGTGGGCGAGCAATTCATAATGCAATCAACACGAGCTGAGTAATAACAACCCCTTAATAAACAGTTAATCAAAATTAAACTTGCTCATGTATGATGCATTTGAAAACAACTGTTAGATAGGGAGCAGAACAGAGTTGTTGGTTGTTAGACCGATCGTCACACTGCCAAAGTTCTTAAATTTACAGCCATTCTTACCGTGATTGCTGCTGATTCCTGGACTGGCTGATGAGTGGACCACCTCTTTATTTGGGGAATAAAATGGTTCTTTTCCTGCACGCAAACTCATTTTCCCTGGAGTTACTGGCTGAGGTTCATCATTAATCATTACTGCAGCTGCCAAGACAACATATAGGTCGGTAATACAGCCAGCAATTTTCTTTATTTTCTCTTCAGAGATAAAACTTTCATCAAGAGAAACACAAAGAAGTTTCAGTCAGACAACCAAACCAGTTACTACTTTTCAATGATGAGCAAACAAAATACAAATACATTGTTGGCTGCAAGGAGTTAAATCAGAATCAGCTAATGTATTTCCAAACTAAAATACATTGTAATTTAACATACTTAAATGAAAGGCCGAATGGCCTACTCCTGCACCTATTGTCTATAATTCAATAACAATCACTTCCAAAAGAATAAATTGTTTTGCGTGTTTTTAAATGGGAAGAATATGTGGGAAGAAAACTAAGATTTTTTTTAGTGTTAAAAGATGTGCATTGAAAATGTTGTAGGCAAAACGTCCAATTTATTCCTTGAAGATTACAAAATAATTACTCACTTAACAGTGCTGAAAGGAATCTGATTAACACAGTAGTAAATTAAACCAAATAGCTTCCATCATATGGGTATGCAAATAGATTAATCAGATGCTATAAATCAACTTCAAGTCAGAATATTCATTAAAAGCTCACAACACTATTTACAGCATTTGCATTTTCCCAGCCATACAAATTTCTAATGGATAATCTACAGCAGTTCGAAAATGGTTTAAATACACCAAGGTATAATAACGATAAAGTTGCCTACCACCCACATGCAGAGAGATCAGCTAATTAGACAGACAGGATATTAAAACTCAGTTCTTAAAGTGTGCCAATAAGCTGTCTCAATATTTCATCCAAAGCCTCCATCGTGAGCATATGGCCGTTTGTCAGGTTTTTTTTATTTTTTAAAGAGAGTGATAAAAGGAAAAAATTGAACACGTTTACTTTTCAGTTTCAGGATAATCAATGCCACCTGCTGCTTCTCTGAGAAACTGCACTATTAAACCGTCTTTTACAAAAAAATACAAAGCGCCAGAAATGCCAAGGAAAAAACTGTAGGAGAAACTGAGCAAGTCTCTGTGGAGGGAGATGGACTGATATAATTCGGGTCGGGACCCTTTTTCAGATTGATGGAGTAACGGTGAGAGGGCTGGTCGATAAAGAATAGGGGAACGGGAACATGGTGCTCCCGAAATGGTCTCCTCTGCATCAGAGAGACCAAGTGCAGACTGAGCTACTGCTTAGCCAAACATTTGCTTGGGCCAGCTGGAGTTCCTGGTTGCCAGCCATTTAAATTCTACTTCCCATTCCCAAACTGACCTTTCTGTCCTCCTGCACTGCCAGAGTGAGTCTACATGCAAACTGGAGAAAAAGCATCTCATATTCTGCTTGCGTAGCTTATAAACTCAACTGCATTAACATTAAAAGGTAGAAATAACGAACCGTACATACTGATTTACAAAACACAAAATGCTAGAGTAACTTCGCGGGTCAGGCAGTTTCTCTGGAGAATATGGATAGATGATGTTTTGAATCAAGACCCTTCTTCAGGCTCAGTCTGTTACCTATTCCTTTTCACCAAAGATGCTGCCTGACCTGCTGAGTTACTCCAGCATTTTGTGTCTATCTTCGATGTTGACCTGCATCTGCAATTCCTTTCTCCACATTAAATTTAACATGAGTGGCAACCTTCCAAAATACAAGCTTCATTGGTTAAAAATATAATTTAAAATCTCTTTTCAAAATCAATCTGAAGGCCAGGCATTGCAGATTAATTACAGCTATATTTCTGTTGTACTTTTCCCATTTCAAATGCAACATAGGCTCTACTGAACAGCAAAAAAAGACAAGCTAGCTTGTCATCCCCTGTTGCCAACAATTATTTTGTTAATTAATGCAATTCCCATTATAGATTTAAAGTTACCATCTCTGAAGGAAGCTTGGTTATACCTCTTGGCTGATCATTGCATTAAATGTGCATTAAACATTATCCCAGCAGGAATAAAGAAAATTAATCTCTTAACAAGGATTTCCCAATCATTATTCCGTTTGTTATGCTTTTTGAATTCTATGTAACTGCAAAACAAAGCTTGAACACATTTTTTCATGGTTAGGTGTTGATACTGAGTTTCAGTAATGTCAATGTGGCTGAATATTTTGCATGTCTCTTTGATACAATTTTGCCCTCTGTACATAATGCTTCCAAACAGAAATCTTTCCACCACATATCCATAGCTTGGACTTAAGAGGGCGACAGAGAGCTACAAATGTAGCCTCCAGCCTCCATTTCCTTCTGCCATTCCTGCTCTCCAACATTTCTGTTAATTTTAAACTGGGGGGTTTGGCAGTGAAGACATTTTCGCCGTATATCGCAGAGACTAAAGCAATGGAAATACTGAATGATCTTGTGAAAACTGATGAGCACCAGTGAGACCAATTCATCATGTCAGGTCCGATGCAGTTCAGATAGAGGGACGTCAACTGGGAAGACATTAAGGGTCTTAACTATTCCCTCTTGCTTATTCATTCGCTTATCACCAAGGCCTTTGTCATCTGCAATTTAGAAATTAAAATCGGAGATAAGGTTTGTTCCAATCTACACTACTTCATTATTTATCCATCAAACTAATATTTCCTTTTGCCTAGTATCTTTGTGACTCGTTTTACCTTGGCCCACGTGTCTAATCTAATCCCAAATGTTGAAGTTGTTTCTGTTCAAATATTAAAACCCAAGGACAAATTCATAACCATAAGTGTGTATTACAAATTTCCTTCTCTTAGTAAAGTACTCATTAAGAATCTCCACTACTTAAAAAAATAATAACAAAACCCACCTCTTGGATTGTGAATGGAATTTCCTGGCTTTGAGCCTAGTTCACAGGGATTGGTAGCTAATCCCTGACTGCAGCCTACTGCTTGGCTATTTCACACAATTTTCCCTGCTTAAACTTGCACAGCAGTATGATACTGATAAAGTCACATCTTGGTCTCTCCTATCTTAACTAGCATCCATACCATGTTAAAACAATTTCAATATTGCCACTCCACTCACCTATTTTAAACCGGGCCTTATCCAGTTACTGCATTGAACAACCCTTTACCACAGGAAATGTCCAGCCCATTTTTAACCCTCCATGTCCTCTGAACTAACTCTTTCCTCTTGTTCCAAAGCCACTGCTTCCATGTAAAAATCCCTTCTCATTCATAACCACTTGTGAATTCTTGGCATTTCTAACCATTAATTGTTTCCTCAGCATCAATCTTCCTTTTGAAACCACACACCACTCTGCATCAGCCCAGGAGGAATTTTCTTCCCAGTCAGAATCTCCCTCCACAGATAACATGGCCTAAAAGATACAGGAGCAGAATTGGGCCCTTCGGACCATCGAGCCTACACCATTCAATCATGACTGATCTAAATGATCTAATTTTCTGTTTTTACCACATTTTCTGTTTTTATTTCCTCCAAGTCATTCAAATAAAATTCTAATTTCCCACAATATTTCATTAATTTGCTTAACCTCCTCTGGAAGCAAAGGCCTCATACCTTGAAAAAGTCATTTGATAGCGAACAGTAACTTTATTGTCACCAGCTCAAGATGCACAGACTGGCTCTTAATTTATCAGCTATAAAAATAAATTACTTAGAAAGCTGCACACCAAAATGAAAACCAGCAGAACTCACCAGTGGTAGTTTTACTGAATGAAAGGCACTTACTTGCTAATCCCTGCAAGTCTCTGATTTCTCCATGATGCTGTTGGTGCATTGGAACATGTACAACGTTAGCAGCAGGTCCAGCAGAAGGAAAGTTAGAAACATGGGAGGGGAGACAACAAAGTAAAACGAGTTAGTACAGTCGGCAATATGTGGGATGCATGAAAATCTTCAAGCAAAAATGTTTTCCTATTTGTTTAGTCCATGACATGAATGATGCTCAAAAATTGTACGATAAAAAATCTGTTCCTGATCAGTTAAAAGGCCCAACAAGACGAGAACTGGGATTTCTATCAATATCAGGAGTTGGCCTTTCTGAATCTGTATTTGAAGTGGTATTGACACAAAGAGCAGTTGTAATTGATAAAGCACTCGTCTGGGTTTTGCATTATTTAACAACTGCCTAAGATACAAATCAGACCATGAACAAAACATTGTGCAATAATTTTCTTATTCAGCTATGGTTTTTCACTAAGCACAAAAGATTTAGTGGAATTTTTCTCAGTTAAATCAATATCCATTAATCCTACTTCGAAGCAAGTCATATTAAGGCTGCATTTTTAAAAACGCTGCTTACACTGTTCCACTAAAACATTAGCTGTGGATGCCAGATCCCTTGAGAGATAAGAGAAAATGAACACAAAGAGAGATGGAAATACTGAACAAATAACATTTCTTCTGAAATGACTTTATATCCTAGTGAACATTGCGATAGGATCAAGATTTCACTTGGTCAAGATTGTGTAGCAGCTGGTGACAACAGCCAATCCATGCTATGAGGCATTCATACAGAGGCATCTTCCTCTCCATGAGTAGAAGCTAGTCATCCTTGACCTCAAAGGATTGCTTGTTAAGAAACACCAGAGGCAGTTTTGTTCTGACAACAAATTGCCTAGAGCTCCAGACCCATTCATGAAAGAATGGGTACACTTGCATTGTTCTACACACTAGGGACAATTTACAATTTTTACCACAGCCAATTAACCTACAAACTTGTAGACTGTCGAAGGAAACTGGAACACCCAGAGAAAACCCACATGGTCACAGGGAGAACGTACAAACTCCGTACAGACAGTGCCCAAGGTCAGGATCGAACCCTGGCGTCTGGCACTGTGAGGCAGCAACTCTACTGCTGCACCACTGTGCTGTACCTCTGCGATTTTAATGATCTGTACACACAAAACTAGCAATCGCACCAAGTTAAAATGATCATAAGATTAAACATGCTATTTTTCTGGTATTTACAGTGACTAGAATAACTTTCCTCGATATATTTAGAGAAGTACCTTGTATTTTCTAAGTCCTCAAATGCATTTTTATAAGATCAGCACATGTTATATTAAAATTTCAAAAGTTTTCACAATCAGATGATCTTAATCATGCTGTGCCAAATGTGTGTGAATGGTTGGTTAGCTTGAGTATTAATTTCTATACTTTTAGTTCAGTGCTTTCTTGAGGCTGACTTGTTTGCACCAATTACGCCCACTCTAACATTCGTTACATTCTGGGTTTTTTGACAGGAAATTTCTACGTAAATAAATATTTGCAAATGGAGCAAAGAGAGGTGGATAACTTTGGAAAAACTTCCTGTTTATGATCTTACAGTCATAGAGTAAAACAGTGTGGAGACAGGCTTTCTTCTGCCCATTGCCCACGCCAACCAATGTACTCTATCTCCACAAGTCCCACCTGCCTGTGTTTGACCCATATCCCTCCATGCATCTGTCCAAATGTTTTTTTTTATGTTGTGATAGTACCTGTCTCAACTATCTCCTATGACAGCTCGCTCCATATACCCACCACCCTGTGAGTGGAAAAGTTGCACCTCAGGTTCATATTAAATCTTACCCCCCCTCACCTTAAACCTATGTCCTTGCGTTTACTCTGTCTATTCCTCTATAAGATCACCCCTCATCCTCCCATCCTCCGAGGAATAAAGTCATAGCTTGCTCTACCATTCCCTGTGGTCCAGGCCCTCGAGTCCTGGCAACATCCTCCTGAAACTTCTATGCACTCTGTCCAGCTTGACAATATCATTCCTGTAACAGGGTGACCAAAAAACTAATCACAATACTCTAAATGTGGCCTCACCAATGTCCTGTACAACTGTAACATGAAATCTTGGACAGGATATTTCAATCTCAGTGTCAAATTTCTAACTTGACAAGAGATGAAATAAATGGAGCAGAACATCAGACACTTCCAGCCCACAAAGCTGTGCCGAACATGATGCCAAGATAAACGTTGTCGGTGCCAGAAAAGCAGTGAACGGCCTAGGTGAGGTCTGCTGTATGCTTTTACTGAGTTGTATGTAAAACAAAGCATTTCACCGTACCTAGGTACATGTGACAATAAAGTATCATTGAAATCTCACCTGACTGCACGTGATCCGTCGCCTTCCATTCCCTGCATATCCATGCCCCTATCTAAAAGCCTCTGACCTGCCTCTGCCACCACCATCTCTACAGCGCGTTTCCAGGCACCCACCCACCACTCTCGGTGTCATCGAACATTGCACCCGCTGTGAAAAAGCTTGCACAAATCTCCAAATGTTTTTGTATGTCCACCAGTCCTACCTTCCACATAGCGATCCAAATAATGTAGCGACAACCAATTCCAAGTGATAAAACTGGGATTTAACAGGACAAGCAAAGGATGCACACACAGCCCTGAGACAACATCCCATATTAATGCATTCTATTTCTCAAATCCTCTGTACAATCAGATTTGAACGTACAAAAGAAAGATTGTCCTTAAATTAACAATAAAGTCAGATGTGCAGAAAGCTTGTTTTGCATGAAAAGGAGATCGCTCCTTGTCTTGGCTAAAAATACCAGCAAAATCCTATTATCTGATTATTTTCCAGTTGCTTGTGAATTTCCCTATAAAATTGTGATAATTGCAATTCAACAGCTGTGATGCACTTTGGAGCATCCTGAGATTAAGAAAAGGAATATCGATGCTATAACAAAAGAAAATACAATGCACACTACAAATCAAATATAAAAAAAGATTAAATGCTGGATATACAGTGCCCTCCATAATGTTTGGGACAAAGACCCATCATTAATTTATTTGCCTCTGTACTCCACAATTTGGGATTTGTAATAGAAAAAAATCACACGTGGTTAAAGTGCACATTGTCAGATAAAGGCCATTTTTATACATTTTGGTTTCACCATGTAGAAATTACAGCTGTGTTTATACATAGTCCCCCTATTTCAGGGCACCATAATGTTTAGGACACATGGCTTCACAGGGGAAGTGGGGGAGGGGGAAGGGAGAAGGTAGGGGGGGGAGGGGAAGGGAGGGGGGAGGGGGGAAGGGGGAGAGGGGGGGAGGGGGGAGAGGGGGGGGAGGGGGAGAGGGGAGGGAGGGGGAGATGGGAGGGGGAGAGGGGAGGGGGGAGGAGAGGGTGCTACACCAATGCAGGAGAGGTTTGGGCCCAACGGGTGCACTTAGACTAGTCAGGAATAAAACTACAGATGAATGGGGCTCGCAGGCTGAAACATGAGCTAGGATACTGTCCTTCCATAAGCTAGGGTCCTGGCCGATTCAACTCTACCCTATGGCAGATATTGGACTTTATCTATGGTTGCACGACAGTGCTGAAAACTACATCCTGCACTCTGTATCTTCCCCTTTGCTCTATTGTACTCGAGTTTGACGATTGTTTTTAGGTGTAGTATTAGCTGATATTTCTGGATAGTATGCAAAACAAAGCTTCTCACAGTACCTTGGTACATGTGACAATAATAAATCTAAACCTAAACCTGGAGCAACCAAGCAAAAATATTTCTGCTGATGCTGCCTGACCTGTGCACATTACCAGCATATTTTAAAATTTTATTTCAGTTCCCCAACATTGATGCTTTGTTTTTGTACAACAATAACGAGGTTATGCACAATACTGAAACTGAATTACAAATGTCCTGATGCAGGGTCTTGACCTGAAACGTGGACTATTCCATTCCTTCCACAGGTGCTGCTCATCCCACTGTGCCCCTCCAGTAGTACAAGAAGATAACTGCAGATGCTGGTACAAATCGAAGGTATTTATTCACAAAATGCTGGAGTAACTCAGCAGGTCAGGCAGCATCTCGGGAGAGAAGGAATGGGTGACGTTTCGGGTCGAGACCCTTCTTCAGACTGATGTCAGGGGGGCGGGACAAAGGAAGGATATAGGTGGAGACAGGAAGATAGAGAGAGATCTGGGAAGGAGGAGGGGACGGGAGGGACAGAGGCCCAGGCGAAATATGAGGTGCTGTTCCTCCAATTTCCCAAGATGAGGTGTTTCACACTAGGGCTTCAGAGATGTCCTCGTTCTTCAGGAAACGGGGCTTCCCCTCCTCCATTATAGATGAGGCTCTCACTAGGGTCTCTTCTACATCCCGCAGATCCGCTCTTGCTCCCCCTCCCCCCACTCGCAACAAGGACAGAATCCCCCTCGTTCTCACCTTCCACCCCACCAGCCAGCGGATCCAACAAATCATCCACCAACATTTCCGTCACCTACAACGGGACCCCACCACTGGCCATATCTTCCCATCCCCTCCCCTCTCTGCGTTCCGCAGAGACCGTTCCCTCTGTAACTCTCTGGTCCACTCGTCCCTTCCTACCCAAACCACCCCAACCCCGGGCACTTTCTCCTGCAACCGCACGAGATGCAACACCTGTCCCTTTACCTCCCCCCTCAACTCCATCCAAGGACCCAAACAGTCTTTCCAGGTGAGACAAAGGTTCACCTGCACCTCATCTATTGCATCCGCTGCTCTAGATGTCAACTTATTTACATCGGCGAAACGAAGCGCAGACTCGGCGATCGCTTCGCTGAACACCTGCGCTCGGTCCGCATTAATCAAACTGATCTCCCGGTGGCCGAGCACTTCAACTCCCCCTCCCATTCCCAGTCTGACCTTTCTGTCATGGGCCTCCTCCAGTGCCATAGTGAGGCCCACCGGAAATTGGAGGAACAGCACCTCATATTTCGCCTGGGCAGTTTACAGCCCAGTGGTATGAACATCGACTTCTCCAATTTTAGATAGTTCCTCTGTCCCTCCCGTCCCCTCCTCCTTCCCAGATCTCCCTCTATCTTCCTGTCTCCACCTATACCCTTCCTTTGTCCTGCCCCCCTGACATCAGTCTGAAGAAGGGTCTCGACCCGAAACGTCACCCATTCATTCTCTCCCGAGATGCTGCCTGACCTGCTGAGTTACTCCAGCATTTTGTGAATAAATGTGTCCCTCCAGTAGTTTGTTTTATGCTCCATACTACAGAATCAGCAGTCTCGTGTTTCTGAATTAAAAATGTATTTATTGCAACATTCTTCTTCTTTTAATACCATAGGACTTCCTTACTGGAATTAAATGTGCTCAATTGCCAGAATTCCCCACATGCTGGTGAGATATTATCAGCTGCAGTGCCTACACTGATGTCTCATTCCCATGACATACAAAGTACAGTCCCACATTAGGGACTCTGGTTGAATGAGTTTAATATTTACATTTACTCTTCGCCCCTTTAACTCGTCTCTGTTAGTTTGTTAGTTATTTGCTGACTAGTTTAGTTTAGATTAGTTACAGTGTAGAAACAGGCCCTTTGGCCCACTGAGTCCATGCTGACCAGCGATCCCCATGCACCTGCTCTATCCTACACAGTAGGGACAGTTTACAATCTTTACTGAAGCCAATTAACCGACAAACCTGTATGTCCTTGGAGTGTGGGAGGAAACTGGAGCACCCGGGGAAATCCCACGCAGTCATGGGGAGAACATACAAACTCTGTACGGACAACACCCGTAGTAAGGATCGAACCTGGGTGTCTGGCGCTGTATGGGGTGAATATTTTTATGGTGAAAATATAATATATTTTGAATTAAAAGGCACTGCAGATGCTGGTTTATACCAAAGATGGACACAATATGTTGGAGTAAGTCAGAGGGTCAGGCAGCATCTCTGGAGAAAATGGATAGGTGACATTATGGGTCAGGACCCTTCTGCAGACTTGTGGGGGGGGGATGGAAGCAAGAAAAGACCAGGACAAACCAGGGCTGGGAACAGATTACCTCAGGCAGGGTGCTTCCCTGATAGGCCAATTGTAGGCTAGAGATGTTGTCATGCCACAAGGGTTATAACATTGCAAACATACTTGTACCTCAGTTGCAATTTTGAGCATTAATTACTCTACATACACCAAAATGTAACCCACAAAAGTATTTTTCTAGTGTGAGATCACAAATTCATCCATTACACTGACCAGCTTTCTATCACCTGGCATTTAAAACTGTGTTCAGGTGCTTACGGAGGAATTGGGATCACATCAAGTTCATTACACACGTCAAGAACTCAGTGCAGTTACTAGGAAATTGTACCAAATGCATACGACTGATAGTTCGCAGGGGTTTAAAAATATGAATGTTTCTTCCAAAATTAAACCAAGGCTATCTCCAAGGCCAGACCGACTGCAGTTAAGCACTTGGTTGCAGGCCAAGGACTAAGCAACTTTTGATTGCAACTAAAGTAAGCAACTAAAACACAGGTGCATGCAGAAGATAAGTATTGCCAAGATGCAATCTGTTGCTCGCACACAAGCTACGGTGTAATTAAATTTAAAAAAAACTATGCAGCCTTCTTAAACCAGTGTTTTTATAGGCAGAGCATTTATTATTATTTTGCATCATAGTGCTAAATAATTTCCCCTCAATTAAAATAATACAATGCACAGGATCTAAAACTTGCAACGAACCGTGCTAAGAAGTGGGATGCAGAAAATACTAAATTTGAAAGGACACATATGGGAAATGTAACTTCTGCTTCTGTGTGACTGCCAGTCATCCAGAAACAGGAATCGGAAGGGCACCAAAGGAAATGGCTGGAATAGTATCTTTTTAAATGGATTAAAGTACAAAAAAAAAGTTTCATGAGCTGGCATACTGGGACAATTAACACATTTGCTACGTCACGGAGCCAGGAAAACGGGTTTTAAGCTGATCTTTGGTACTGTCTGTGTGGGGTTTGCATGTTCCTATGTGTGCTTTTTCGGGTGTATGGACTGGTCACTATAAATTGGCCTAATGTATAGGCGAGTGATGGAGTTTAGTTTAGCTTGAGATACAGTGTGAAAACAGGCTCTTCACCCCCACCCCCCCACCCCCCGAGTTCATGCTGCCGACCAACGATCACCCTACTCGAGTTCTATTTTATTCCAGTTTCACAAACCTACACACAATGAGCAATTTACAGAATTGACATTTAACCTACGAACCTGGACGTCTTTGAAGTGTAGGAGGAAACCAGAGCACTCTGAGAAACTCCACGCGGTCACAGGGAGAAAGTAAATATAGCACCTTTTGTCAGGATCAAACCTGAGTCTTTGGCGCTGTAAGGCAGTAACTCCACCACTGTGCCACCCTAACCACTTATGGGAAAGTGTGAAGAATAAAGGGGAATTAGTATATGTTTCATGTCAATGGGTTATTGATGGTTGGCACTGATTCAGTGGGCAGGAGGACCTGCTTGCTTGCAGTGTGACTCAACAACTCTAAAGGGTTATATGCTGAGTTGCACAGCAAATGGAAAGGTCTTGCACAGTGGAGTGAGAAAGAAAACTACAATGGGTGCAATACAAAAAGGCACAGGATTCGATTCAGGCCTTCAAGACATTTTGGATTGATTAAAAAATACAGATTGATCAAACGATCCAGCATGGAAACAGGCCCTTCAGCCCACCGAATCCACGTCGGCCATCCAGTGAATTGGCCTCCACTGCCTTCTGTGGCAGAGAATTCCACAGATTCACATCTCTCTAGATGAAAAAGTTTTTCTTCATCTCAGTCCTAAATGGCCTACCCCTTATTCTTAAACTGTGACCACTGGTTCTGGACTCCCCCAACATCGGGAACATATTTTCTGCATCTACCCTGTCCAATCCTCTAAGAATTTTAGATGTTTCCATAAGATTCCCTCTCATCCTTCTAAATTCCAGTGAATACAAGCCCAGTCGACCCATTCTTTCATCATATGTCAGTCACACCATCCCAGGAATTAACCTGGTGACCCTACGCTGCACTCCCTCCATAGCAATAATGTCCTTCCTCAAATTAGGAGACCAAAATTTCACACAATACTCCAGGTGCGGTCTCACAGTACAACTGCAGTAGGACCTCCTTGCTCCTAAACTCAAATCCTCTCGCAATGAAGGTCTACATGCCATTGGCTTTCTTCACTACCTGCTGTACCTGCATGCTTACTCTCAGTGACTGATGTACAAGCACACCCAGGGCTCGTTGCACCTTCGCTTCTCCGAATCTGACACCATTCAGATAATAATCTGCCTTCCTGTTCTTGCCACCAAAGTGGATAACCTCACATTTATCCACACTATATTGCATCTGCCATGCTTCTGCCCACTCACCCAACCTATCCAAATCACCCTGCAGCCTCATAGCATCCTCCTCGCAGCTCACACTGCCACCCAGCTTTGTGTCATCCGCAAACTTAGAGATGTTACATTTAATTCCCTCGCCTAAATCGTTAATATAAATTGTAAACAACTGGGGTCCCAGCACAGAGTCTTGCGGTACCCCACTAGTCACTGCTTGCCATTTTGAAAAGGACCCGTTAATTCCTGCTCTTTGCTTCCTGTCTGTGAACTAGTTCTCTATCCATGTCAATTCCCTACCCCCAATACCATGTGCTCTAATTTTGCACACTAATCTCTTGTGTGGTACCTTGTCAAAGGCTTTTTGAAAGTCCAGACACACCACATCCACTGTCTCTCCCTTATCCATTCTACTTGTTACATCCTCAAAAAATTCCAAAAGATTAATCAAGCATGATTTCCCCTTCATAAATCCATGCAGACTTTGACCGATCCTGTCACTGCTTTCCAAATGCATTGCTATAACATCTTTAATATTCAACTCCAGCATCTTCCCCACTACTAATGTAAGACTAACTGGTCTATAATTCCCTGTTTTCTCTCTCCCTCCGTTCTTAAAAAGTGGAGTTACATTGGCGAGTAGGAACTGATCCACAGGAACTGATCCAGAGTCGAGAGAACATTGGAAAATGATCACCAATGCATCCACGATTTCTCGGGCCACCTCCTTGAGTACTCTGGGATGCAGACCATCAGGCCCTGGGGATTTATCTGCCTTCAGTCCCAACAGTTTACCTAACACCATTTTCTGACTAATGTGGATTCCCTTCAGTTCCTCCCTCCCACTAGATCCTTGGTCCCCTAGTATTTCTGGGAGATTGTTTGTATCTTCCTTAGTGAAGACAAAACTGAAGTACTCGTTTAACTGTTCTACCATTTCCTTGTTTCCCAATTTAAATCCACCTGTCTCTGACTGTAAGGGACCTACATTCGTCTTCACTAATCTTTTCCTTTTTACATACCTTAAAAAAACTTTTACAGCCAGTTTTTATATTCCCCGCAAGCTTTCTTTCACGCTCTTTTTTTCCCCCTCTTAATTAACCCCTTTGTCCTCCTCTGTTGAGTTCTAAATTTCTCCTGGTCCTCTGGTTTGCCGCTTCTTCTGGCCAATTTATATGCTTCTTCCTTGGATTTAACACTATCCTTGACTTCCCTCGTCAGCCAAGGTTGAGACGCCTTCCCAGTTTTATTTTTTCGCCAGAACAATTTCTGGCGTTCATCCAGTTAACATGCAAACTCCACACAGACAGCACCTGAGGTCAGGATTGAACCTGGGTTTCTGGCGCTGTGAGGCAGCAGCTCTACTGTGCGGCCCTGAGAAGAAGATAGAGGTGCACAAACACATTTAAGTTCTGAAGAAATTTGAAGTTGTTATTTTGGGGGGAACAAGATCTCTTAAATATCAAAAATGATATGGTAAACATTGCCCTGACCTTTAAAAGTGTGAGCTTTAAAGAATGGGTAAATGTAAAAATTGTCCCTAGTGGGTGTAGGATAGTGTTAATGTACGGGGATCGCTGGGCGGTGCGGACTTGGTGGGCCGAAAAGGCTTGTTTCCGCGCTGTATATATATGATATGAATTGTACCAAATCAATATTGAGTTTTCTGCAGTGATAGTTGTGCTTTTAGTTTTCTAAAGCAGAGATCATGGAGCTTGGACTTTAAGAAAATAACTGCAGATGCTGGTACAAATCGAAGGTATTTATTCACAAAATGCTGGAGTAACTCAGCAGGCCAGGCAGCATCTCGGGAGAGAAGGAATAAGTCAGAAAAACTACATGGGAGCATCCACAATCACAGCTGATTGGCTTGCGGAAAGGGCCGCAATCGACAGCAGTAGCGCACTGCTACTGAGTTGTACGACTTAGAAATAAAGCAGTGGCCTGAAAGAATTGCTTACTTAAGTGCGTGTTTACGTAAGTCCCTCCTTCTGTAAGTCGGGGAGTGCCTTTATTGACAGTGCACCTCACTGCCTTTCCTCCACCAACAACAAATCTTAAATCTTTGCCATTGCTTTCTTCAAATTTTATTTTAACCAAGCGCATCCCCACAATAAGGTGCAAATTAATAAACATGCTGCTGCCAAATTCTTCTTCTGCAAAGGATTACGTTCTCTAAATAATGGCTTAATGTGTGGATTGTAGAATTTCTCCATAGAGGTGCCGAATGCATCACATTGCATTCCTCAACCAGGTGTTGCACCACCACGCCAGGTTCGCATTCATTATTTACCAGTTCACACGCTTACTCTTCTGCAGAGTTTGCATTCTTCAGTCGCCATGCTCCTGAACAACACCTTCAGCTATATTCCTGCCACCTCTCCCTTTAATCCAAAAGATCCTCTTCTTTTGTCAGCCTCACCATGTAAATGTATTCTTCCTCCTGCTTCATCCCTCTTCTTAGCACCACTCTGTATTGCATTGTTTGTGTGAAGTATGCTGTAATAATGCAAAGCAGTCCTTCTTGTTCACTCAAACCCCAAAACATCATGGTGATTTATGATGTTTACATCATTGCATGCAGCTGAACACTGCTACAGGGGCAATTACAGCTTCTATTGGCTGATCTCAGCTGGGCTAGAGGGAGAGCCATTACAAAATCAACTTCAAGTTACCTTGGGGATACAAAGAACTGCATGTGCCAATTTACCATTAAAAAAAACAAAGTGCTGGAGCAACTCAGCGGATCAAGCAGCATCTCTGGAAAACATGGCTAGTCCCGCCCGAAACGTCACCTACATTCTGCAGAGTGGCAGCCTGAACCGCAAAGTTACTCCTGCACTTTGTAGCATGGTGTGTTTTCTAGTTACCTCAGGTTGAGGCCAGGGATAGCCAGCCTGAGTTCCCAATGTGAAGGAAGTACTTGTTGTCAGGGACCGAGAAGATGATTGAAGACTACAAAGGCAAATGTCCTGTCAGAACTCACTGATCAGCTGGAAGCAAGATAAGGTAGTGTTGGATAGTTAATGTCAGTCTATGTAACCATACTACAAAGTGGAAATTAGAAAATCAGGAGGAAAAATATCAAATTCCACAAGACAGCATAAAAATAGTGTAATTCAGAGATATAAATTAAAACGTGATTAGTCCCGGCTGAAGTTCCTGTACTGCCCATTAGATTCAGCACCAGTGCATTATAACGACAGGAAGAGATCAATTATTAATTGTTTCCAAGGACAATTCTATTTAACGATTTGTCCTCTCCTTGCAAGGAGATGTCAAGTATCTTTAAATGATGCATTACCAAAACCTGGCAGACAATGCACAATCTGTACAATTACAAATCTTGCTTGGCCAATCTTCTTGTCAGTTTATTTCATAAAAATACTCAAGTGTCAGCCTAGATTAGTGATAAAGGCAACAAGGTTTTGACAGGAGGGTCTGAAGATCATTGACCCCACTCGTCAAGGGCAATCTAGTATACGTGGACAATCAGTGAATCCTTGCCAACAATGGATAATAACTGGGCAGGTCCTAGATTCCATGGAAGATGCATGGTTGAATCTGATATCCTGGAAACCAACGGGTTATTGAGGGTCTGGGCAAAGGTAAAGAAAAAATATATATTTTGCACAACATAATGGTACAAAGATTTCAAGTAATTAGACATTGAGAGGGGCGTTGAAAATAAATTAGCTAATGTTTGGCCAGCAGGGACAAGATGGGCCAAATGACCACCTTGGGCGTCAGACATTTCTGCAACTCTACACAACCGAGTGCTGAGAAATCTCAGCCAGCACATTTGCCCATGCAGTACTCTGAAAACGATATCAAGCGTTTTTAAATATGATGGATGATTTGATCCCAATTAGGCGGGTTCAAGATATTTTAACATATCAACTAAATCTGGAATTAAACTTGCATTGGCAATTTTTACAATAGCCAAGAAGCTTTTGCGTTATCATTCAAATCCCTCGTCTGGAGTCTTAAAGCTCAGTATTAATTCTGTGTTATGTCAACAAGTCTATCCTGTAGAAAACTAAAATCCAACAAGTTTCCGATATGCATTCAGTCATCTGTTAGAAGATCACATCATGTTAATAAAGATCTCTATCATTTCACATTAATGGTGAAGTAAAAATCAGACGTATTAATTAACCTATTCTTACCAGTGATTTTTTTTCCATAATTCCTCGTGTTCTTCAAAATAAGCACCTCATCTGTCAATTTATGTCATTTTTTGTACAGATTCACTTGCAGTTTTAGTTCCATATACAAACAGCTAAAGCCTTTCTCCACTTTTCAGACTCTTCGCCACCACACCCGTCGATCCACTGACCCCAGTTTTATCAGATTACATATTCACATTGAATAGTCATCTTACAATTTCCTTGAACACTTTCAGACCTGATCAATGGCAATATATGGACTTTCTACATGTCTTAATGCCTAATCTCCTTACCTCAGCACTCTGCGAATTGAATTGGAAATCTGCCACATGCTTTTTTAGCCTCATCTAAAAGATTAACAAAATGTAAGGTTGGAAAACAATCACAACAAAGAAATTACCTTTTTATGCAAGAGAATGCAGAATATTTTTCAAAGGGATGAAAACAATTTTAAAAATGTCATTGACTAAGCAGATATGAAAACACTAAATTCAGCAGTGTTTCTTTATTATATTTCTATGTAATAAGTACCATTAATCCTTTCAAATTAAAGATATAGTCCAGACAATTGTTTTACATTATATATTCTATTATTTTCTTACAACCTTTGAACCAACACTGATGTTTGCAATTTAACATGGTCCGAATGGAAACACTGATGTTGAAATTATTGCGATACACATAGAATATTCCACATTCTTAGATTATATTAACTTAGAACTCATACGAACAAAAGAAAAGGATGAGGCCTGATGGACCCTTAACAATGTTCCATAGTGACAAAGCTCGTTTCAATCATGATCTCGGATGCTTTATGTGTAGAGTGTGCATGTTCTCCCTGTGACCACTTGGGTTTTCTATGGGTGCTCTGGTTTCCTCCCACATCTCAAAGACCTGCCAGTTTGTAGGTTAATTAACCTATGTAAATTGTCATCCACACACGACACATTAGTGGCAAAGTGGGATAACATAGAACTAGTGTCAATAGATGATCGATGATCGGCGTGGACATGGTGAGCCAAAGAGCCTGTTTCTATGCTGTATCTTTCAATCAATCAAATCAACCGATCAATCAATCAAATTCATCACTGATCAAACCTGTCCAATTCCCACGTTTGCAACAGTCTCTCAATAATCGATCCAGAGATTAACTGGAACTCTGCAGTTTGCATTACCTAGCTCATTGCCTCCATAATTCCAGAATTCAAGAGGAACTTTTTAAAAGCAGTAAATGAATTATTCAAAATAAATTGAACCTTGAGACCAGAGAGATTCAGACAAATGAGTATCTTCCAACAACAGAGAGCCCAGGCTTTTTTTTTTTTTTTTTTACTTTATTTTTATTATTTTTTTTTTTACATACATACAAACACAAACTAAACAAACATAGGAGATGCATATTGAATGTAAATACCCTTACTTTAAGTTCCCAAAAACGGAAGAGACTCGAGTCCCGGCATTGCCTGTATTAATAATGACCATCTTTTATCAAACATGTCTGTTGTCAACTGTAACCTTGCTGTGATTTTTTCCATTATATACACATTTTTTACCCTATCTCTCCATTGCATTATGCTTGGAGGCTGTGGTTTCAACCACGAAGTTGTTATCGTCTTCTTTGCTATCAGCAGCAGGATTGTCAGTAAATGTTTCGAACTCTTATCTGTCATACTGTCAGGAATTATACCCAAAATGTAAAGTGCTGGTTCCAGCGGGAAGTTAATGCCCATAATCTGTTTAATTTCCTTTTGAATATTCTTCCAGAAATCCTGTATTTTTGGGCAATCCCAGAATATATGAGTGGAGTCCCCAACTTCTCCACACTCCCTCCAACATAAATCAGTTGTATTACTATATTTCGATGTAATGAATGGAGTATAAAAGTAACGCATTTTAACTTTCCAGTCAAATTCCCTCCATGTTGGGCTCTTAGTTAGTTTATGTCCCTCTTTAAATGATTCCTCCCACCCTTCTTCTGATATTATGATATTCGCTTCCAGTTCCCATTTTTCTTTGATATGTAAGTTGTTCTCTTTGGATTCATGTTGTAGTGCTTCATAAATTTTTGATATAATCCCTTTTTTTGACTTGTCTTCCGAGAACCCCCACAACACTTCCTCTAATTTAGATGGAGTCTTGCAGATGTTCTCCCATTCCTGATGTTTCTGTAGGTAATCTCTTAGCTGTAAGAATTTGTAAAAGTCATGAGCAGGTAAATTGAATTCTTTTTGAAGTTGTGTGAATATTTTCATTGTTTGTCCCTGAAACATTTGATCTATGTATATTAGCCCTTTGTCAGCCCATCTGTCAAATCCTGAGTCCATGGTAGATGGTACAAAGTCTGGGTTTTTTGCTATTCTAGTAGCCCTGCTTACCGAATTTGACAGCTTCAGCTTCTTTCTTACTGCTGACCAGATTTTCATTGTTACCCTAATCCACTCGTTGCCCATCCTGAGCCTCTTCAGGGCCTTCTCGTTTAAAAATGGGAGTGATTCTAAAGGCAAATTTTTACAAGCGTTTTGCTCCATCTCCACCCACATTGAATCTTTCTCTTTAGTGGTCCACATGATTAAGGCTCTGAGTTGCGTTGCCCAATAATAATTTCTTAAATTAGGCAAGTTCAACCCTCCCTTTTCTTTTTTGCTAAGAAGCGTCTTGTATTTAATTCTTGCTTTTTTACTTTGCCATAAGAATTTCGATATAATTTTATCCAGTTTTTTTAGAAAAGCTCCCGAGATCATAATAGGCAACGATTGGAACAAAAACAACAGTCTTGGCAATATATTCATTCTGACTGTTTCTACTCTTCCCCCCAGAGTCAACGGTAAAATCTCCCATCCAGCCAAATCATCCTTTATCTCAGATATCAGTTTCCCATAATTAGCTTCAAATAGCTGTGCTGTATTCGAAGTGATAATTATACCAAGGTATCTAAACCCTTTTTTGGTCCATTTAAAATGGACTTTTTCTTTAAGTTCCACTGGACAATCTCCTGAGAGCATCATTGCTATTGATTTGGCTTCATTTGTCAAATATCCTGATATTTCACCATATTCTTTTAGGTTATCTAGTAGAGCTGGTATAGACGTGGAGGGCTCCACTATGTATGTTAATAAATCGTCCGCAAATAATGACGTCTTGTGTTCTATGCCCCCTTCATCTTTTATTCCTTTAATGTTTTTATTTTGTCTTATTGACTCTGCTAACGGTTCAATACTTGCAGCAAACAGTAGCGGGCTCAGGCAATCTCCTTGCCTGACTCCTCTTTATCCTGTATAATAAAACAAATTCAAAATAACTAATCTTCTACTACAGGTGACCCCATACTATGAAGGGTTTGCGTTCCATCCATTCTGTGATTTTCTGTTGCGCGAACCCTTTTCCCCCCATTGAATCCAATGTTATATGTAGAGATTAGACCTTTAAAAGACATTTGGACAGATTAATGGACCAGAAGGGTTTAGAGCAGTGTTTCTCAACCCTTTTACCCTTGCGGAAACTCTTGAAATAATTTTCATGTCTCAGGGAGCCCCTACATAAAAAATTGTCACGTACAGCTCCTGTCCACTGACCACTAAAGGCCGTTTCACACTGGCGCCGTATAGACGTCGCTAAATATATTCACTATGATTATTATACTTTTAAATGACATAACAGGTTGAAGACTTTATTATAATACCCAAGTATTTTCCAAGAATATGCCGTGCGTGTATAATAAAATTACGAATATAAAATTAAACACAAAAATGACTCAAAAATGTATTTACATATGATTAGCAAGGATGTGCATTTCTGCTCTACATTGGTTCTAGTCCTGGGGAAACAAACCCACATTTGACCACTAATTGCAGAAATTTAGAGTATAATGTCATCTTGTTTAATGAAGTACATATTGAAGTACTTGTTGAAGTAAATTCACACATAAATTGATAATCAGCCCAAAAAGGTGGCAATTGGCTTTTCTGCTGTGTTTTATATTTTAACCACGCCTTAATTAATTAATATAGTTATATAATCTTGCACTTAAATTTAATATTTACTCATTACAGTTCCACCACTGATTTTCTGGCACTCTTGGTTCCAGAAAATCAGAAAATGGTTTATCCATTTTACCTGACCAAAGGAGGTCATGACCTCTGATAGGGGTACAATGGTACTGGAATAGTTCACATAGGCTGCTGGGAGAGGTGGGGGGGGGGGGGGGGGGGGGGGGGGGGAGGGGAGGGGGGGGGTTGATGCCGGCCTGCAAAGCCAGCCAAGGAAGTCGGCTATGGGGATACATTTGCTGGCTCCAGCTGGGCTGGAGTTCCAGAGCCCCGACCGCAGGTTGCAAATTCAACCCACCGATCGGCCATGGAAGTCCTGATGAGGTCGAGATTGGCTGCCTTGCCCAGCCTAGGTGCCACATTTTCGGGGAGACTTCCAGGGCGTGGGGGATTTCCTGCGGAACCCCTGGCGACCTCTAGCAGCCGAATTGACAAATTGGCCATGGAAGTCCCGATGAGGTCGAGATTGGCTGCCTTGCCCAGCCTAGGTGCCACATTTTCGGGGAGACTTCCAGGGCATGGGGGATTTCTTGCGGAACCCCTAGCGACCTCAAGAGGAACCCAAGTGTTCCGGGGAACCCCAGTTGAGAAACGTTGGTTTCGAGGGACATGGGTCAAATGTAGGCAAATATGACTCACCCAGTATTGCAATTGGTCAGTATGGACCAGGTGGACCAAAGAGCCTGTTTCCATGCCTAGGTGTTTCTACAGATGTTTGTCTTTCATTTTAAGCCACTTTATCAGTGTTGACAAAAGAATGCTTAATAGCCGAGGCCAATCTCAGACTGAGGGGATGGAATACTGTGGAGCAATAAGATTTGATATCCCATCGATTGGGTTGGCCATCACAACCAAGTCCCTCTTTCATCACGCTCCCTCCATTCCAAGGGCACGTGATGTCTCCGTGTGCAGTGCTGCCACATTCTTCCCCCACGAGGCATTTTCCCTGACCTGCAAGTCTCATGGATTAGGTCACGAGCCAAGAGAATACACGATAAATGCTGCAATGTTAGAGCGGCACAGAGTCCCAGTTGGCAGAGCCGCGCTACCTGACAGCGCCAGAGACCCAGGCTTGATCTTGACCTGGGGTGCTGTCCGGATGGAGTTTGCATGTTCTCCCTGTGCGTTTTTTTCACACATTAAGAGGCAATGAGAGTCAGGAACACATTGCTAAAAGGGTAGTGTACAATCCAACCCTCAGTACAGTATATTTAAAGGGTCCCAGGATGAGCACTTGAAGAGATGTAAAGAGATGTAAATGCAGAATAAATAGGCATATTTTTACTGGTGCACGCACTATGGTTCCAAATGGTCTCCTTCTTTATCCAACATTTCTACCCTTCCTTATACTCCCTCACTTAATTCTTCTCAACTGAAATTTAATTTATTTTCCTGCGTATTCTAAATTGGCCTTGAATACTCAATAAAGATGAATTTCACCCCAGTCCTTTAACTATCTGAAGCACCGTCATTTCCTCAAAAATGTCAAACATTTTCTATTTGTGTTCCTTATTTCCAGCATCTGCAGGAAACCTTACCCACCCTACTGTCCTTATAAACTTTCTATATAGTTTTAGGAAAATATGTTCGTAATGAGTCGTAGAGCGTTCTTATACAAATTCAACATTATCCTGAGAGCTCAATGATCAACAAGGAATAAAAAACACAAAATCTCTTTATCTACAACCCAGTAATACTGAGCACTTCTGCCACGCATCCAATCTAGATTACATTTATGTTCTCTTCAGAAATGTAATTTAAGCTTTGCTGTTGTAAATTTCTCTCCATGCTTGTTACAACTCTCCTGTAATTTTCTTAATCTTTGACAAGCTTTTTGCTTTCTGCTGCATAATTACATTTGCAGTTAAATGTCAAGCCTCTCATCATTTCCCATTCTGACATGCAATTTTATTTGGAGATTTTCATCTCATGTGATCTAAGCAGAGACATTTATTATCTCTTTGTAATTTGCTTCCAGCCTTCAGTCAAGCACCCGATAGTCTTTTTCTGTTCATACAATGTCCCTAATTATATCTCAAAGTTTTCCATTTATACTATCAGTTCCCATTTATAGTGCCTCATTACATGGAACCATATGAACCACTGGTTTCTTTCATCTTCTGCTGCATTACCAATAAGTTAACTGAAAAGACCGGATGAAGATACCACAAAAAACATTCCCCTTCCTGCCACATTTTCACCATTTCAGTTCACAGCGAGCAACTGAAAATTTTCAAAGTAACGTGTTCACAACCTTCGTGACCTATCAAGGGTCATGCAGATAGTACAGCAAAATGGCAATCTCAGTAGATGAATCACGATCTTGTTAAACAGTCGAGCGAGATCAAAAGGACAGATGGCCTACTCATGCTCTCCTTTATAACAGTCTTAAACACACAACTTCATCACCCAAATCTGGGAAGATGAGCAGAGAGTGTGGCCTCAGGGAGACAGTTATTACCATCACCCGCCTCCCAAAAAGGCACAAATTTGACTGTGATAATTAATGGCAGAGGGGCTCCCTGCTGTGTGCCACGGGGAAAGTCATCACAAGGATCTTCCTCAGCCCTTTCCTTCCGGCGGTCAAAGAGTTCTTTCTTCAATCACAGTGCAAATTCAGCCCATTGAAAGCCAAGAAAAATGGAAGGAGGCTGGGGGATGCCCCTCCTTGCACGTACTTTTCCAATCTCACAACAGTCTTTGACGCCACCAACCAACAAGGAATCCTTAGAATTCTTCTCAAGTTTGGCTGCCCTATGGCATTTGTCTACATTCCTCACCCACCACACAACGACATAGAAGATGTGCCTCTAGCCCATGGCTCAACCACAGATCTAAGCCCTGTGTAGTGTGGGGTCAAGCATTACATGTCATCACTTCAATCCTCTTCTTAATTTTCCTCACTTAAATGCTGCACCTTCTCTCAAACAAGTTACCCATTGATCGTTTGATTTAATTAATTGAAAGATGCAGTGTGGAAACAGACCTTGCGGCCCATCAAGATCATACCGACTATTGATCACCCATTCACATTCGTTCTTCGTTATCTCATTTTTGCATTCACTCTCCCCACACTTGGGACAATTTATAGAAGCCGACAAACCTACAAACACGCACAGCTTTGGGATGTGGGAGGAAACCGGAGCACTAAAGGAAACCCACATGGTCTCAGGGGGAACGTGCAAAATCAACACAGGTGGCACCCGAGGTCAGTTCCGAACCAGAGTCTCTGGCGCTGTGAGGCACTAACTCTCCCAGCTGCGCCACCCCAAAGTACCCCACTGTAGCGGAGCTAATATAATGGAGAATTGGGAAGCTATACAGTGTTCGTCACCTCCATTCCTCAACCACGATCAGTCCAACCTCGGTCACCCATTGGGCGGCACGGTGGCACAGCGGTAGATTTGCTGCCTTACAGCGTTTGCAGCGCCAGAGACCCGAGTTTGATCCCGACAACGGATGCTGTCTGTACAGAGCTTGTACGTTCTCCCTGTGATCGCTTAGGTTTTCTCCAAAATCTTCGGTTTCCTCCCACACTCTACAGACGTACAGGTGTGTGGGTTAATTGGCGGTATGTTAAAAAATGGCCCTAGTGTGTAGGATAGTGTTAATGTGCAGGGATCGCTGGTCGGTGCGGACTTGGTGGGCCGAATGGCCTGTTTCCGCACTGTATCTCTAAACTAAACTAAACACCCCGCTTCCGCAAGCGGACAAAGCCTGCACGTAAGCAGGGTCAGAGGCTGAACTCCACTACTTTGCTGACTCATTCAGTGATGTTCATAAGTTCATATGTCATTGGAGCAGAATTAGGCCATTCAGCCCATCGAGTCTACTCCGCCATCCAATCATGGTGGATCTATCTTTCCCTCTCACCCCATTCTCCTGCCTTCTCCCCATAACTTTTGACCCCTTGAATAATCAATAACCTGTCAATCTCTGCTTTAAAAATACCCAATGATTTGGCCTCCACTGCCGTCAGTGGCAATGAATTCCACAGATTCACCATCCTCTGAGTAAAGAATTTCCTCCTCATCTCCTTTCTAAAGGTACGTCCTTTTATTTTGAGGCTGTGCCCTCTGGTCCCAGACTCTCCCACTTGTGGAAACATCCTCTCTACATCCACTCCATCCATTCACTATTCGGTAAGTTTCAATGAGGTCTTCTAAACTCCAGCAAGTACAGGCCCAGTGCCGTCAAACGCTCATCGTATGTTAACAATGTGCACGAGACAATGAGCCTTCCACCAAACACCCATACGACAAAGATCCTCCATCATTTTGTCCCTGCTCATCACACTGGTTCTCGCAAATAATGATCCTGAAAAATATAGAATCTGGTCTGACCTTTTCAGGTCTTGTCAACCTTTGGGTGGAGGCAGGTACCAATAATGTTACTCACTACAGCCTCCAGGTTCCCAACATGCTCCATGGCTGCTTGAGGAACGGAGTGTTTGAGGACCACGATTTCAAACCCTGCACTATGGTCTAATAGGTTAAGACCATGCTCTTGACTAACGAGTTAAAGAGGGATAAAAGGATGCACTTCTAACTGTCGGCAGGAGACGAAAATGTATTTGCCCAGGATCGGTAATCAGCTTTTCACCATATTAATTAATGCTCTTGATGAAGGAACAAGAGGATTGTAATGGGAGGAGAGGGGGTTGCAAGTGAGCTGTGCAGGTGGCAGGGGAAGGTTAGACGGTGTAACTACTCACAGCACGAAAGATAAAGGGAATGAGAACAGAATCTCGGCATTTTCTACACAAACCATGAAAAGCAAGATGACAATTTCAAAAAGCAATCAGAAAGGAGAATTATACTCTGATCTGGAGCTGAGGGAGACTGGTGTTCAATAGTTACAAGTAGTATAAGAAGATATACTACTTAGTTACAGCTGTACTTAGCCTTGGCAGAGCCAATCTAGTGGCCTGGCCATAATCTCAGCAAACAAGTCTCAAAAAAAGGACATTTTTGGATTCGGGGATACAAGATTGTATTATCTTGTTAATATTGAAATGTCATCCATTCAACATATTTGAAATAATTAAAAGTGGCCGTGAAACAAAAAATATTCACTCTGCGAATTAAATCCAATGGCGGAATACTCCTTAGACTTTAGAAATACAGCGTGGAAACAGGCCCTTTGGTCCGAAGGTCGACAAAAAGTGCTGGAGTAACTCAGCGGGTCAGGCAGCATCTCTGGAGAGGAGGAATGGGTGACATTTCAGGTCGAGACCCTTGTTCCAGTGAGTCCATGCCGACTAGCGATCACCCCATACACTAGGAACAAGTTACAGAAGCCAATTAACCTACAAACTGCATGTCTTTGGAGTGTGAGAGGAAACCAGATCACTCAGAGAAAACCCACACGGTTACCGGGTGAACGTACAAACTCCATACAGACAGCACTCTTAGTCAGGATTGAACCCGGGTCTCTGGCGGTGTAAGGCAGCAACTCTAACCCTGCGCCACTGCGTCGTTCCCCACTCGCGCCAGGAGATGGAGGAACAAAACCAGGAAAATGCAAACATCATCATCAAAACACAGAGTATTTGTGATCTTCTGACATTTTCAAGAAATTGAAATATTTTCTGCTATGGTGCAAAAAGGGGGTGTGAGAAGAACGATTCACAGTGCCTGCACGGTTCACAAATATGACTACACATCATAGATTTAAAGTTATGCAAGAGGCAAATGAGCAGAACAAGTATCAAACTCTATTAAGCATAAAATGCACATAATGCTTTCCTGGCTTTACAGATTTGAAGTTGCTGAGATGACAAATGTGATAGGATGTTAGCAGGAAATTAAAAATGTCCTTCTTTCCCCTACTTTCATTTCTCTACCAAATTTTGAAATGACTAAAAAACAAAAAACAAAGCTACATTCTCAATTCTCATGTTTTGAAATGGTTCAAAACAGGCAACAGTTATTCGACTCCTCTACTTGCTCACTCTCTGGTGCTACAACAACATCACTCTGTTCCAACCTGAAGATATAAACACGACATGTCAACTCAAAGTCAAACCATATTTGCACATCAAACCACATGCTTGTTTAACAATTACACAAATGGATTCGAAGTTAAGTGATGACACATACTTTCCACTGTAAAGCGTGAAGCCATTTTCTTCGATCATGAGATTCCCTTGAAAATAAATTATTTTGTTTTGACCACCGACAAAAATGTCTGCTTCATTCTTCCACCGTTCCTCCTTGCTGTAATTCTCTTTTTTTCACCCCAAATTCCAAGGTTCTGGTAAAACTGATCGAAACCAGTCACAAGGTCAACGAGAGCAGTGCAGCTGACTCGCCCGAGATGCACTTCCTCCAAAAGAAACACACACCCTTCGCACCCAAATGCATTCTGAAAACTCACTGCCTGCTGAATGTCAGAGGAAGCTGCAAAGTATGTCTTGCAATTGACTGGTTTAATAAAAAACCTGCGGCTGACAACTGAACAATGCTGATGATTCCCTCGTGAGAAAATTCTTGAAGTGAAAAGACTTCCAAGATTGAAGTTTTACAGGTGTCACTATATATATGCCAACAATTTAAACATAAGTGAAATAATTTTAAGAATAGACACAAATAAATGGGTTCAGAAGATGACAAACAGGAAAAAGAGAAAAGACAAGAAAGTGACACAAAACAAACATTGTGTTGATACACAACCTCAAAGAGCAATACCTAGAAAGACAGAATGTTGAAGGCACCACAATGCATAATCCAAACCAGTCTCTGCCAACTAGAGATCTTTTCCTGTTGCTATTAAGTATCTGAAATCTATAGCTGAGATAATAAACCAAGCGCAGCAAATGACAAAGTTTAAAGTATCCCTGAATCAGGTCCAGCTTTTGGAGGGCGAACATCAGCATTTTGTTCATCATCAACCACGGCAGTAATCATTAAATTTTGTTTACTGGCTGAAGGGAGCACAAGTTCACTTGGTCAGCCGCCCTTCAGGGTCGGGCCAGCATACATTGAGTTCTTCCACCTTCAGATTATGATTTGCTAAAAGGATTCATAAATATATGATTGACATCTTGATTTGCATCCACGTGGTTGTCACTTTTATTAAAACTGTTAAGGATATCTGTAACATTCTTCCTGAGCATCAAGATTGATAATCAACCAGATGTATAACGCTGGGCACAGCTATGGAAGGCATTTTCAAATCTTGGTCTTGGGTTTGTCAAGTCAAGTCAAGTCAAGTCAATTTTATTTGTATAGCACATTTAAAAACAACCCACGTTGACCAAAGTGCTGTACATCAGTTCAGGTACTAAGAACGAACATACAATGGCACACAAACATAACAGCACATACATAAACAGTTCACAGCGCCCCTTCAGAGGGCCTCAAACACTAGGGAGTAGAAATAGGTTTTGAGCCTAGACTTAAAGGAGTCGATGGAGGGGGCAGTTCTGATGGGGAGAGGGATGCTGTTCCACAGTCTAGGAGCTGCAACCGCAAAAGCGCAATCTTACTTTCAATCTTGATGCACCTTCACATTCTTCTCCAAGGGGAAGAAAGTGAAAATCGGAAATAATGTAAGAATATAATATAATGCTTGCAAAAACTGGTTAAAAGAAAGTCCAGTCATTTTTATCCAAAACCTTTGTCGGCAGGTGAGTGGGACAAGGGAAGATGACAATTTCCCTCTCCATTGCCTTGTGCTTGGACTAATTTAGTTATGCAACTGAAATTAGCAACATGGATAGAAATATTAAGAAGCACAAACCAAACTGCTAATGTTTACTAACATTCCATGTCAGCAAAGTGCTTCACCTCCATTTCAAAAATATATTTGACAGCAGTGGTCAGTAATTGTTCTGTTGATAACTTTATCCCTGGCAAAAGACATATAATGAACACTCTCAGCTTTACTAACAGAACACTACACAATTACTACACTATTTACTTGCCACATCTCATGCTGACTTTAACGAAAGTCGAGACGAGATCAATTGTGTCTTATCTATCAACAATGCAAAATAATTTATTGAGTGAAAGCAAAACTATTTGCTGCAATCTCTGCGTGTTTAATCACGGTGTACTTCAGGTAATTTTTGGCATTTAAAATGTAAAAAAATAGAATATGTACATATATTATTCCAATGCTCACCACCTTTTCCCTGAAGGTGGATGTTTGCACATACACCATTTCCCAAGTTCCTACAGATCTCAAAATCCTTAACCAATCTTTGCAAAGATTAAGCCCATAACGATGACAAATTGAGACAAGTAATGGTTTCGGAGACAGGCGATTGTAGATGCTGGAATCAGTGGCAACAAACAATCTGCTGAACATTCGCAGCAGTTTGAGCAGTACTGTGGATGGAATTCCACCCACAAATGCAGCTCGACTGGCAGAATTTCTCCAGCAGATTCGTTGTTGAAAATAATGGTATAAACTGGTTTCAAAAATCATTTTGCACAAAGCTGATTGGGGCAAATTACAGTATTAACAATGGAAACTGAAGCAACAAACATAAGGAAGCATAACATCTAAGCATCTTCCATAGAGACTGCTGAGCTGAAAAGTGGAAAAGCATGGAAGGTTTGAAAATTTGTTGCTTTCCAGGAGTCAAAGGCCCTGAAACAGTGTGAAATGAAAGCAGACACTAGTGGAATGACTATTCTGGAGCAGGTATTTTTGGAGTCATTGCATTTGAGACCAAATATTATGATTAAGGGCAAATGCCAAGGCTTGGGCTTGAGAGGCTTCATCGTGGAGGCTGAGCAGAGGGCTAAGGTCAGACAAGGCAAGGTCTTTTTAACTTTCCTCTTTCGTCTTAGTGTAGTGGGATGCCAATTAAGGTCTCTGTCTGCTACTCCTGAAGGTTGTGGGAGATCTGGGAATTTTCCAGTGATCCTGATGATGACAGCACATGTGGGAATTGTGTCCAGTTGCATCTCCTGACTGACCACATGGAGGGACTGGAGCAGGACACACTCAGGATCATCTGGGGTGCTGAGAGCATCGTAGAGAGGAATTTCAGCAAAGTGGTCCCACCCAAGAAACAGACAGAATGTAGCCTGGAAGGGGTAAGGCAAGTACAATAACAACATTATTGAAAACATTTGGACAGGTACGTGGATAGGAAAGGTCTAGAGGGACATGGGCCCCGGGCAGACAAATGGGACCACATTGGATGGGCATCTTGTCAGCACAGACATGTCTGGCTCAAGTGCCTGTTTCAGTCCTGTACGATGATGTGTAAACAACCACAGTAGAACAGGAAAAAAATAATAATCATACAAGACATCAAACAGCTAGACTTGACTGTCCAGCTATACTATTCCTACAATGCTCAGGACACCAAAGCGGAATAGGCAAATATAAAGCCATTTTTCAATATTTCCAATAATTAATTCCAAGAGCTCAACTTTGCAAAACGCTGCTCAACTCCTAGTTTGTCAGCCAAGTCACTTCTTATGACTCAGTTGACTAAATCTAGAATTTCTTCCCCAGTCTCCAAATATAACTTTGAGAATTTTGGTAAACCCAATGTCCAGTCATCCAACACCAAGAGATTCATAGAACTGCAAGAAGTGGTTTGTGACTTGCACAAATGGTCAAACACAAATGCCACAAATTTATAGTCCATAAAATAAGATAATTTGCTTAAGTGTGCAATTTTTGAGAGCTAGAGGTTTTTCCATTTTGAAACTAATAACCCAGTTTTTGGCTTCCAATATTTTTGGGGTTTGAGCTTTGTTGTTGAGGGCCAAGGTGTGTATTAATTGATTGAAATACCTATAAATGGGGATTTTGGGTTAACATTTGGCATCTTGACTCTCACAACATGTAAAGAGTAACTGGAAGTTAAGAAGTGTATTTTTAATTATTATACTCAGGATATGTGTCTATTTATATTCTGATAGCCATTTTTCTGTGGATATATGCTGAACACTGTTCAGTCCTTTGGGATTATTAACAGGTTGCAAATATTTATTTCAAAACAATTAATGTTATTTGGATCTCATTTGCTCATGATGTTTCCTGAATTACCGAGCATCAACAGTGAACTAGTGTCAAACTAATTGCTCAGGATTCTCTGCAATTATTGTATTTTGTGAATATCTTAAATAGTTCACAATGGATACTCAACAGGTGGCAGCTGCCTATCAGAACACAAATAATCTCCGCGTAATGGCATCAATCTTTTAAAACGAGACATCAAATCAAACACGCTAAAATGATTTTATCAGAGCCAGACTTAGAGAACAAATTATAATTTATACAGTAGATTATCTTTCATACCATGGTCTTGTCAAAGTTTGATAAAATTTGTTCCAAAGTCGTAACTTTATAATCTGCAATTATTCTCTCCAATCTTGCAAGTTTAGCTTGTATGAGCAACATTGCCAGATTCCTCGCACCCACTGATGATAATTGTGACCTGCTCTTTTATTTGATGATTAAAGAATCTGGGAAGATTTATATTTATAAAGCAACTTTTACACCTGAGACAACCACTTCTAACGTGAAGTAACATTTTCACGTGGAAAGTAACATCAGAGCAAACCATCAAATTGATTTCTTGATTTGTTTCTGTGAAATCTGCAAATGCATATGAAGAGATGGCTAGGAACAAGCTTCTTCACTGCTGCTCAATCAAAACTCTATGACCCAAAGAGCTTCCAATGCAAATTTGACTTTACACAAATTCTCCTGCACATCATTTCAAGATAGTAATAATAATAATAATAATAATAATAATAATAATAATAATAATAATAATAATAATAATAATAATAATAATAATAATAATAATAATAATAATAATAATAATAATAATAATAATAATAATAATAATAATAATAATAATAATAATAATAATAATAATAATAATAATAAAAATAAAAAAATGCTTTGTGGTATTCATTAAGGACTGAATACAATGTACATGTTTCTCCATATATTCCATTAGTTTAATCATGTAGTATTCAGGTGAATAGTAAATGAAATAACACAAAATAAAGCCTGTAGGATGATACATTAGGGGGTTACTATAGAAAACAGGTGTTTCTGATGCAAGGAGAAATTGCCTTTCAGACAGTTCTCCGGAACTAAACCCTTACCTCAGGGACTATCAGCAATTACTGTTGCTGGAAATTGTGACAAGGCTAAGTATTAAAATTAAATCCAAGGGATCTGAAGACTTCATAAATCAAGTTTGCCATTGTATTGAAACTTAGCTCTGCAGGGTGGCAAACAAAATTGTATGAATGTATTACCTACACTAATTTATCCAATACTTAGTTACAACATCAAGTGAAATACTGCCGGAGATTTAGATCAAAGCTTTAGAAACAATAACAGTTTTAAAGAAAATGCATTATTACAATGGAATGAAGTAGATTCTGTGGCAATTCTCCCACTGCAATATAATGTAAAGCACATCAGGCGATATTGCCGGCTGATGTGAGGGGCTTGGCACTTTTGTTGCTTTATTTTATCCTCCAAATGGTTGGCTTTTCATGTTTATTTTCTATCAGCAGAGCCCCTGGACTTCAAAAATGGGACTGCTGGGAGATATGTAGGAAGGAACTGCAGATGCTGGTTTTAATCAAAGATAGACACAAAAAGCTGGAGTAACTTAACGGGTCAGGCAGCATCCCTGGAGAAAAGGAATAGGTGACGTTTCAGGACGAGACCCTTCTTTGGATTCCTTCGGATTTCTTCAAATTCTTCAGTCTGATAAAGGGACTTGACCCAAAACATCACCTATTCCTTTTCTCCAGAGATGCTGCCAGACCTGTTTAGTTACCCAGCTTTTTTGTATCTATCTGCTGGGAAAGATGCTCAGTTGGAAAAATGGACTTCCAACCGTATGGCATGAAGTAAAGAGTGGAAGAACAATGAGACGAGTATTGCATTGTGACGAGAACATTTGTGTTAAAACCTTATTTTGTCCTTATACTTTCCTAAATGGAGTTTATTGGGGCCAGCTTTGGATCAAACGAATTTATAAATGCAATTTATATTTTGAAATTGATTTGTGCAATAAAGGGGAAAACAAATCATCCCACAAAATATAATGAAACCGAACTTCGTTATGACTGAAGAAGGGTCTCGACCCGAAACATCACCTATTCCTTTTCTCCAGAAATGCTGCCTGACCTTCTGAGTTACTCCAGTATTTTGTGTCTATCTTCGTTGTGACATTGTTTGGTTGTAGCCAGTGGAGCAAGAATAAAAAATATTTATGCCTGAATTTGAGAGTATTAGCTATAAGGGAAGAAGGGACAAATTCAGATTGGTTTCTCTGAGGTGTCTTGAGATGAGGCCTAATGGTACATTAAATTATGAGTGGCATAGATAGGGTACACGGTCAGAACCTTCTTCCCAGAATGGAAATATCAAATATTGAAGGACATAACTTTAAGATGAGAGGAGGTAAGTTTAAAGGAGATGTGCAGAACAAGATTTTTTTTTTAAAACACAGGAGATGGGTGCCATGGACACACTGCCAGGGGAAGTTGTGGAGGCAAATGAGATAAGGGTATTTAAGAAGCTTTTAGACAGGACATGCAGACAATGGAGGGATATGGAACACATGCAAGCAGAGATTAGGTTAAGTTGGCATCATGTTCAGCACATTCATTGCGGGTCGAAGGGCCTATCCCAGTGCTGTACCAATTTATATGGTGTGCAAATCAGTTATAGACAATAATCAGTCCTGATTGAATACCATCATTCCGTCCAACTTGCATCTTGCTATGTTGACAATAAAATTACTTTCAAAATATGAATAAAACTTATTTTGTATTTGTTAACCAAATAATACTTCATTTCAATTTTTACCTTATATCTGCAAGGCAATTGAAAGATCTCTGAAAGTTATTACCCTAATAATAATCCATCCAGCTAAACATCTGAGAACAAAGTTACCTGAATTTTTTCATTTTCTCCTTCTGCCCCAACAGTTTCCATGTTGCAAAGAGGACCCCTTGCTTCTTCCTGGTGCTTTCCAAGCCTGTGGCCCGACAATCCTGTTGTGAAAATACAAAAATCGTCACCAAACTAAAATTAACTTTGCCATCAAATACCACAAAGGAAATGTCCATCGCTAGAAGACAGAAATGCATTTTTAATTTATGATTGTAGTCAACTGATAACGATAACCGAAAACATCGACTAATAACTGATAAAGAGGGTGGCACGGTGAAACAGCGGTAGTGTCGCTGCCTTATAGCACCAGAGACACAGGTTCGATCCCGACCACTGATCCTGACCACTGGTCTGTATGTAGTTTGTACGTTCTCCCTGTGACCATGTAGGTTTTCTCCAGGTGCTCCGGTTTCCTCCAAAGATGGACAGGTTTATAAGTTAACTGGCTTTGGTTAAAAAATGGAAATTGTACTTGGTGTGTACGATAGTGCTAGCGCACGGGGTGATCGCTGGTTGGCGCAAACTTGGTAGGCCGAAGGGTCTGTGTTCATGATGTTTCTCTAAAGCAAAGTAAACTAAAAGGTAAAATAACAAATTTATGTTGAACCTCAATAAAACCAGAATTAAGAGGGATAACTTATGTAAGAAATTATTGCTACAGCTGGAATTCATCTAAATTCAGATGTTAGACACAAAATGCTGGAGTAACTCAGCGGGTCAGACAGCATCTCTGGAGAAAAAGGAATAGGTGACATTTCAGGTCGAGACCCTTCCTCAGATGCCTTTGGACGTCTTCAAATTATTCAGTCTGAAGGGTCTCGATCCAAAGCACCACTTATTCTCCTTCTTCAGAGATGCTGCCTGGCCCGCTGAGTTACTCCAGCACTTTGTCTATCGTCAGTGCCAACCAGCATCTGCAGTTCATTCCTGCATAAATTCAGATGTTGCTGGAAATATAGATTAATCTAATTACAAACAGAAGAAATGGTTTCGAAAACTTGGAGTCGAGTCATAAAGCTCGGAATAAGGCCCCTCGACCATACTTGCGCATGCCGACCAAGGACACAAAGTGCTGGAGTAACTCAGCAGGTCAGGCAGCATCTCAGGAGAACACGGACCTGAGAACATGGACCTGACCTGAAGAAGGGTCCTGGACCCAAAACATCACCTATCCATGTTCTCCAGAGATGTTGCCTGACCTGCTGAGTTACTCCAGCACTTTGTGTCCTCTTAGTTTGCAATTGTATTTTTTAGAACAAAGGAGACTAAGGTGTATTAAATTATGAAATGTCGTTATGAAGTGGTGAACAAGAAATGTTTTCCCTGAGCAGAAAGATCAGTAGTGATGAAACACAGATTTAAGAAAATAACAGCAGATGCTGGTACAAATCGAAGGTAGAAGGGTCTCGACCTGAAACATCACCCATTCCTTCTCTCCTGAGATGCTGCCTGACCTGCTGAGTTACTCCAACATTTTGTGAATAAACACAGATTTAAAGTAACTGATATAGGTTTTAGAGGGGAGATGAGTGAAATAAATATTTTCACAAATACAATGGGGAGCTGGTGCTCAAAGCCTCAGCGTGGTGGAGACAAACTCTCCCCATCAGGAAGAAGATTTAGGAGCCTGAAAACTGTAACGCCCACGTTCAAGAACAGCTTCTCCCCAATAACCATCATGCTATTAAATACTACAACCTCCAACTAAACTCTGAAATATACAAACTTGGGGGCATTGTGTTTTTCTTTGCACTGTTATTTTTGTTAATATATACTGAACTTCTTTTTTTGTTTATTATGGTGTTTACATATTCTGTTGTGCTGCTGCAGGTAAGAATTTCACAGTTCTGTTTCTGGACATATGACAATAAACCACCCTTGACTCCACTTATAAACTAATATTGGTGAGCATCAATAGCTGTGAGCTTGGCTGAGCTGGAAAGCAGAAACTGAGTTGGAATCCAATTTGGTAGGCATGGACACGATGGGCCGAATGGCATGTTTAACATGAAATTGCGATACTTGCCACATGACTGACATGCTCTTGCTTGAATAATGTTGTGGATTCAACAATGGCATTTAGAATATTTACCACATCTTCTCACGTACAATAAATTTTATGGACCTGATACATTCTAATCACATTCATGTAACTATTAAACATCCTCGTCTCAAATTCATGATTCCCTCGAGATGACCTTGAAAATTCCCTCACCCATCACCGTTGCTATTTCACCACACCTTGAAACTAATTACGGTGGAATCCGTGTAAAGTACACATGTATTTTGTGCATGTTCTTGAATTTGCTGATAAGAAGGAAATGCTGCAGTTTTTGTACACACTTACTTGTAATTCTTCTCTTGGCTGGAGAACACACAAGGGTTAAAACTGATAAGTAATAAAAAGGACCTGTAGATGCTTGTTTATGCCAAAGATAGACACAAAATGCTGAAGTAACTTAGCGGGTCAAACAGCATGTCTTGAGAAAATGGATAGGTGACGTTTTCGAGCCGGGACCCTTTCGTGTCCTGACCCGAAACGTCGCCTGTCCATTTTCTCCAGATATGCTGCCTGATCCGCTAAGTTACTCCGGCACTTTGTGTCTATTCGGGTTAATTTCGAGCATTCACAAGCTTTGTCAGGTTGTGAGTATTGATATGCCAAACCGGCCGACACAAGCCACTCCCGGGTTAGCCGCTGGTAATGTTCTACGGCAAATGTTTCCTGTCAATCAAACTGTATTTTATTACAAAAAACCCTGTGCATTTGTTTTCAGATAATGATTATTTCAAAGAACGGTATTGTCGGAAAATACCAATCTCAATTCTTAAGAATTCGCAACTTTAGTTTGGCTAACAGAATTGGGGAAATTGGCTTTTAATTTTTTTTCTAAATACAGTATCTTTTCAGGAAATTTGCAGTGACGTAGCTAGAGTCATACGACACAGAAAAAGGCCATTAACCCAACTCGCCCATGCCGACTAAGATGCCCAATCTAAGCCAGTTCCATTTGCCCGCATTTGAACCATACCCCTCTGAACCTATCCTATCCGTGTAAATATTCAAGTGACTTTTAAATGCTGTTACAGTACCTGCCTCAACTACCTCCTCTGGCAGCTCGTCCATATACCAACCCCCCTCTGTGTGGAAAAAGTTGCTCCAAGGTTCCTGTTAAATCTTGTCCCTCTCACCGTAAATCCATATCCTCTGGTTCTTGATTCACCTACTCTGGGTAAAAGTGTGCATTCACCCGATCTATTCCCCTCATTGTTTTATACACCTCGATAAAATCCCCCCTCTGCCAGCTCAAAGGAAAGGTTCTTGCAACATCTTCGTAAATCTATTCTGCACTCCTTCCAGTTTAATAATAACATTTTCTCTATAACAGGGTGAACACAATACTCTCCAAATATGACCTCACCAATATCTTATACAACTGTAGTGTAACGTCCCAACATCTATGTTCAATACTCTGACTTATGGAGGACAAAGTAACAAAAGGTTTTTTTACCACCCTATCTACTGTGATTCCACTTTTAGGAAAATGTGTACCTGCACTCCTAAATCACTCTGCTAGACAGTCAGTGATTTAGTACAAGTTATCTAGAGGACTTCATGTTGTTCAATACGCTAAGGTAAAAAGGATTTGGGTTTCACGTGTTTGTTTTATGCTGAGAGTTTGTACAGCAACTAAGTTGTTTTGATTCCAAAAACATTGGTCCAAACTTGCCATAATTAGTTTGTGCTCAAGATGACTCATTTAACCATCTGGCTATTGCTAGGTTAACAATATCATGCATCTTCCCACCTCGGTATGACAAGAAAACATTGCGGCACAAAAAAGATTCAAAACTAAATGTTATTCAAAATGTGCGCTGGCCACCATGGTGTTTAACAGGTTTTACTTTCAAAACCATAACATATCAGATTTTGCGGTGGAAAATATCAGTGCTTTTAAATTTCATAACTCAGTTGATTTACTTGCAATTGCTGATAAATGTCACAACTTATTTTACAAAGTCATGCCAGTTGGCATTAATGTAGTTTATAGTTTGCAAAAGATTTGTAGTTTTCTACCTGTAATCTGAGCCATGAGTTGGTTATTGAAAGAAACAGATTTTTTACGAAGGCTGTTTCTTAGCTTTTCCTGGGCAAATTTGAGTTGGTTCATTGCTCAGTTACAGCCTAAAGTTAATAGCCAAGTCATTTAATGAACAAAGTGTTTTTTAAAAATCAATCATGTAATAAAAAAGTTGTTTTTAAAGTGCAGTTTAGAATCATCCCACTAAATAAAATACCAATTATCTATATTTTTGGGTTAAATTAAGTGCCCTCTTTTAGTTGTTTGTGGTTTTTTCCTTATTTGTAATTATATTTTCAAAATATATTTTGATTGTTCAGAAACATTAGGTTTTTCCAAAGGTTTTATAATTGGCTATGCCTATCTGGGTGTCAATGCATTTTCAGGTACGATTTATTGCAGCACCGCCTTGCCCTCTGCTACCCCTTCATGATTGAGTAACATCAACTGGGACTTGCTTCTGAGACCATGGATGGCAGTAAGGGAGTTTCAGGAGAGGAGGGGTGCGTGTGGGGGAGTGGTGCGTGGGGGGGGGAGGGGTGCGTGTGGGGGAGGGGTGCGTTGGAGGGGGGGTGCATGGGGGGGTGGGGTGCGTGGGGGGGAGGGGTGCGTGGGGGGAGGGGTGCGTGGGGGGAGGGGTGCGTGGGGGGAGGGGTGCGTGGGGGGAGGGGTGCTTGGGGGAGGGGTGCGTGGGGGGAGGGGTGTGTGGTGGGAGGGGTGTGTGGGGAAGGGGTGTGTGGGGGAGGGGTGTGGGGGGGAGGGGTGCGTGGGAGGAGGGGTGTGTGGGAGGAGGGGTGTGTGGGGGGAGGGGTGTGTGGGAGGAGGGGTGTGTGGGGGGGGGGAGGGAGGTGTAGGGGGTGGGTTGTGGCGAGGGAAAGAAAGATCTTGCCTGGGGATAATTGCGTACAGGCATAAAGATCAGCAATGAATGCTGTCAGCTCCTCACAAACCAGAAAATCCACGGCAGAGTTTTCTTTAATTTTGTTTGTTAACTTCTTGATTAAAGATAGCGAAAATTCAACTTGTCTTCTGTTTCTCCCACACATTAACTATAATTGATCGACAAACCTCATTGAAACACAAATTGCACGATATAATTTGTCAGGATTTAAAAAAATAAAAACTGGAAAAATAAATTAACAATCACATTGGGGTCCCAACTTCAGGTGAAAATAAATAAAAAAATCATGTGTTTAACATATGCAATTTAGAACCATTTCAATATAACCCATGATATTTGCAGCAAACCTCAAGTGCAATAATTCTAATAATAGTCTACAGCTGAGTATGAAGTTTTGCATTAGACATAATCATTCACTTTTTAGTACGCAAAAAAATCAATACTTACACCTGATTTCTGTGGCAGACAATTCTGATTACTAAAATCAGAACTGTTTTTTGTCATGCAAAAGATTGTACAAAGAGGCAGGCTGCAGGCTGCTGCGTTCATAGCGTTTTCTCAATCTCTCCTGTCCCCACAGGAGCCAACAGTAAAATGGAATGAGGAAATAATCAGGCAGAATCATCAGAATTGCTGAAGCATCTGCTCACTCAAAAAGGCGGGGAATACACCAGTCAACCAGCATCTTACGCTAGCAACAATCAAAGATAAATTTATGTGCCGACAGCATCCACAAATGAGACTATTTATTACAGCAAAGAAATTTCAGCCATTATTTTTAAACAATGTCGATAAAAATAAATAGCAATATCAGCCAAATGCAACAGATGTGCATACATATTAATGCCAGAAAGCACAAGATTAATGATCTTTTTTTATTTAAAATGGCAAGGTTTTCCAGAAGATTAAATCATACCGCAAACGATATAAATTAAAGCAACAGTGATGTACACCTGTCAACTCTAAACAATCATGCTTACATTTTGAAATTCAATAAACATTGCACATGATCAAGGCATAGCATAACAAAATACATCAGATGAAAGTTAAAGGCTAGCAAAGGAGAAAATGAATAAAGGAGCTGCCAATATGTGAAAATCATCAGTCACTCCCCATGTTGGCATATTTGTGGTTTCCAAGCTACGTAGTTAGCTTTCACCTCCCTCTTCACTGACAAAACCAAACACTCAGTTTACAGGATAAACAGAGATTGGCACTTTCAAGCCAACCTTCAAGATCCCTCAATTTTTAAAGGTTAAAAAAAATTAAACAGCAGTGAATTACATCAACTCCAGATTCTGAATTTGGTTACATGCTGACTTCTCTGACCTTAACTTTAATAAGGTCAGAGAATAACTTTAGTCAACGCACATGTGCAACAGAAATGCGACGAACCATCCAGACTTGGGGATTGCAACGCAACATTCGTGTTCGGGTTCGGGTTACTTCATGTAAATTAATTTTTCCAGTCCTCAGTGAAACAGATGTTGCTTGGTAGCCGTGAAGATAAAACATAAAAGTATATTGAAAATTGGTAGAAATTGAATTTCCATCCAATGCAAGTAAGAATTTAGACTTTAGATTTGAGATGCAATGTGGAAACAGGCCCTTCAGTCCACTGAGGTCCCGTCGACCAATGATCACCTCATATACTGGCACTATCCTACTCACCAGAGACACTTTGCAATTTACATTAGCCAATTTAACTTCAAATCTGTATGTCTTTGGAGTGTGGGAGAAAGTACAACTCCGTACAGACAGCACTCGTGGTCAGGATGAAACCGGAGTCTCTGGCGCTGTAAGGCAGCAAGTCTACCTCTGTGCCATAAGGTCATAAGTGATTGGAGAAGAATTAGACTATTCGGCCCATTCAGTCAGCTGATCTATCACTCCCTTCTAACCCCATTCTCCTGCCTTTTCCCCATGGTTTGAAAGTATTTGCATGCTGGAGGCACAAGAAACTGCTCGAATCTTGGTAAATAAAACAAGTGCCGGGGTAGTTTGGAGAACTTGAGGCTTTCTCTTGGGTCTTCTTGTCTTGTCCATCTGGGTCAGGAGTGCTATTGGAGAAGGTGAGAGGATTTGTTGCCATGCGTTTTCTGCACAATGTCTGTTCTTGACATTCTCCAAGTACTTCCTTTCCAATTTTCTGCTCACCCTTTGCTCCTTAGAATAACTCCACATCCTTGGCAAAGTTAAACTATATCTGCCTTCATTCAAATAACACCTCTTTAATCTGGTCATCACTGATGGTCACTTTCCCTATCAACCTTCCCACCCACGTACCCATCATTTGTCATTCCAAATTGATATCAAACTAGCACCTATTTTCAACAATGCTGTTCTAATTTCTTCTATTATCTTCATCACATTCCTCTGCTCCTTTTATTATCCTCATCTGTTTGTCCAGTTTCAACTTTTTTTTTCAGATCAAAATGAAACCCTTTTTTCTCTTCTATTCATGAAGCCAGATTTGTCTTAAAAGCCAGATTTGCTTTTAATAGCAAGAATTCTTTTGCTGAAAATATTACATTTATAGAAATAATTTCAGCAACAACATCCTTTGCTATTACAATGAAATGACGATTATGGTAATAGTTTCAGTAACAAAATCCTTTATTTTGCAATCTGACACAAGATATATTATTTGTCACAAAGATAGACATAAAAAGCTGGAGTAACTCAGCAGGACAGGCAGCATCTCTTGAGAGAAGGAATAGGTAATGTTTCGGGTCGAGACCCTTCTTCAGACTAGTCAGGCGAAAGGGAAACAAGAGATATAGACGATAATGTAGAGAGATAAAGAACAATGAATGAAAGATATGCAAAAAAGTGACAATGATAAAGGAAACAGGCCATTGTTAGCTGTTTGTTGGGTGAAAACAAGAAGCTGGTGCGGGAGGGATGGAGAGAGAGGGAATGCCATTGTTACTTGAAGTTAGATAAATCAATATTCATACCGCTGGGTTGTAAGCTGCCCGAGCGAAATATGAGATGCTGTTCCTCCAATTTGCATTGAACCTCACTGACAATGGAGACCAAGGACAGAAAGGTCAGTGTGGGAATGGGAAGGAGAATTAAAGTGTTTAGCAACCAGGAGATCAGCTCGGTGCAGGTGGACTGAGCGAAGGTGTTCAGCGAAATAATCGCCCAGTATATGTTTGGTCGTGCTGATGTTTAAGAGTCCATATCTTGAACAACGGATACAGTGGATGAGATTGGAAGAGGTGTAAGTGAACCTGAAAGGACTTTCGGGGTCCCTGGACAGAGACGAGAGAGGAGGTAGAGGCATCCTATGCCACAGGCATCTCCTGTAGTTGCAGGGGAAGGTACCTAGGGAGCGGGTGGTTTGGGACGGGAAAGGATGAGTTAATCAGGGAGTTGCAGAGGGAACGATCTCTGCAGAAGGTGGAAAGGGGTGGTGATGGGAAGATGTAACTAGTTTAAATCAGCATTTGCAGTTCCTTCCTACACATATGTACTTCAGCCATCTTCTAGAGAGATACTAAGTTGGTCAGATCAAGGCACGAATTGTAAATCAACACACCTATTCAACAAACGAACAGATAAAATTAGAATAATCACTACAAACCATGTAGACACAATGGATAAATTCTAATCTCTTTGGAACATCAGCACGATATCCCTCCAGTATCACATTTTAAGATAAACCTGATTCTTTCAGTACGTTTATTACCATGAAAGTTTATTATCATGCAGCCAGAAACGGCTCCGTTTTTCAACTGGCTAAACTGCATGACTGACTCCTGCAACTTAACGTTAATTATATTTTGAAAATTTACTGAAAAATGTTTGAGTCAATGGTATTTTATTATCACATGTACCTGGATACAGTTAAATTCTTTGTTTTGCACACAATTCAGTAAAATCATGCTATACATAACTACAATCATAAAGAGTGCAGCGATTATTGTGTACGAATGATAGGACTTCACTGAGGCAGTACACAAAGAGTCGCCACATTTCCAGTACCAACTTGTGCCCTTCAAGTTCCAAGTTCTGTGACAGAACTGGGTTGGTGTTGCAAGGATCAGCTGGCCTGCTGATGCTGTTGATATCCTCTCCATGCTTTTGCAGGTCCTGTCCAATGTGCGCACTCGTCCGACCTTTGTGGGGCCTGGTTCTGAGTCCTGTACCCCACGCTCCATCACAGAGGTCCAGAGCATCCTTTGTCGTCAGAACAACAATGCACAGCATTCTTCAATTGGCTGAATACTGCATTAACTGATAACACTTATGAAGAAAATATACCAGATACCAAAATTATTGTGAAGTATCGCTTGTGATTATCAACTGTATTGAGGAACAAACAAGATATGCCCAGCAGTGCAATAAACAGCAAAGAAACAGATGGTATGATTTAGCAGCAGATTGCTGATCCAATTTTCTTTCGTGTTCCTTTGCAGCTATCTAGTTCATAAGCTCCGAAATTCTACTCCCAAAATGCTTTGTTTCTCCATTTTTCTGGAAAATGTCACCTATCCATTCTCTCCAGGGATGCTGCCTGACCCGCTGTTACTCTAGCATTTTGTGTCTATCTTGAGGATATTTTCTCTTTTCCCCCCCCCCATAGTTACAGAGTTGCACAACAGAGAGAGGTCCCTCATCCCACTACGCCCATGCCAACATTTTTGGCCACCTACACTAATCATTTGCCGGTATTAGGGCCGCATCCATCCTTCTTTCCCTTGCTTGTCTAAATACCCCTTAACTGTCATTACAAGAATTCCTCTGCTCACAATGAGCTCAACTCTCCTAGCCCCTACTACATAGCAATGGAGGCTTTTTTTCTGTGATTGGCAGACTTCCCACGATGCATCAATAAGAAGTGAAGAAATGAAACTTTGTGAATTTCTTTGCTTTTCTGATGGACTTTGCTCAATTATTTTATTACTTGGCAAATAAAAAGTGCCCAAGTTTTATTTAGTAGTTAAATGTATCGGCTACAAATGAACGGCAGTGATGATAAACAGCAGTGACTGTAAACTTGGCTTTTACTGTAAAAAGATTGCCATGGAAAATAAAGATAATTTCAGGAAATTTATTATTTTGAAATAAATCTCAGTTTTTGGAAGTTCACAGACCCTTTACATGATTAACAAAATATTTGCATGCATGTGGCTGAAGATTCAGTTAAGTATGTAACAAGAGAGATCCAACAGAATACCTTAACCACACTTGTACTTTGTAAGCACTCCATTCATCCAAATTATCTGTGTCTGTTGCAATTGCCTTCACATCAGAACAATGCTTCAACACTGATGTCCTTTCTCCACATCTGAAGATGTCTCTCCACCATAGCTGGCAGGAGTTCTCACCATCTGTTACATTTCATGCACGTTGGATTCCCTGCCTCTGCTCCCTTCCAGAAGCCGGACAGAGCCAAGGAACAGCGACTTCAGCCTGGCACATGACATAGTTCCAGACTCAAGGAGCTCAACAATTTCAGTTAATGAGATTTTCAGTATTTTGGTTTCATTTCAGATTTCTAGCATCCACACCATTATCCTTTTCAAATTTCAGTCTGCTTCTTTCAAATGCGTCTTTGCAATACCATCTGCTTTTCACCATTTCTTGACCACCTGTTTCACCATGCACATGTGTCTTGTAGCATCCGCCCCTTACCAAGTCTCACAGACTTACCCTTATGATCTCTTCTCCCCTCTATGCATTGCAGGACCAGTTTAATCTCTCATCTTCCCTAGTTCTGAAGTTATGGAGTTATACAGCATGGAAACAGGCCCTTTGGCCCAACTTGCCCATGCCAACCACAATGTCCCATCTACACTAGTTCCACCTGCCTGCGTTTGGCCCATATCCCTCTAACCCCATCCTTTTCAGGTACCTGTCTAAATGCTCCTTAAATAATGCAATAGTACCTCCTCCGGCAGCTCTTTCCATACACTCACCGGCCTTTGTATAAAAAGGTTACCCCTCAGGTTCCTATTAAATCTCCCCCCCCCCCCCCGCCCCCTCACCTTAAACCTCTGTCGTTGGATTCCTGATTCCCCTACTCTTGGCAAAAGACTCTGCATTTACCTGAGCTATTGGCCTCGTGATTTTGTACGCCTCTATAAGATCACCCGCATCCTGCTGCGCTCCAAGAAATAAAGTCGTAGTCTGCTCAACCTCTCCCTATAGCTCAGGCCTTTGAGTCCTGGCAACATCCTTGTAAATCTCCTCTGCACCCTTTCCAGCTTGACATCTTTCCTAAAAGCGGTGACCAAAACTGAACATGATACTCTAAATGTCGTCTCACCAACGTCGTATCTAACTGCAGCATTGCCTCCTATACCCAGTACTCTGACTGAAGACAAATTATTGATTGAAACATTAATATTTCCTCCACAGATCAGGTACTGCATGACCTGATGTGTACTTCCACCATTTTCTTTTTTTTCTGATTTACAGCATCCTTCGTTTTTTGTTTCTCAAGTATCAAAGACAATTTCTGCTATTTTGTCCAGTGGGACATCATATAATATGAAGACAACATGGAAACCTGTTATTGACATCAAAATAAATAAGTTACATTCATTTCGGGAAGAATTGTATTACATTTATGAGGATCCCAAGTGATATTACAATGAATAAAACTTATAAATGCCATGATGAAATAAATCATAGCTGGAAAAGTTGAATTACTTTTCGGTTAAATGATTACAAGATACACAACTGTGCAATGGTGCAGAACATAAGTGAATAATTACCCTGATCTCAAGTTAATTAGGCATTACTAATAGAAGCAGATAAGTGTAGAGATTGATTGAGTTTTATTCATTTGTGGTGAGCTAAATTACATCCTGTCGAGCAGAGAATTATTTGAAGTGGAAAGTTGGTGAATAGACAGAAAATCATTCAACAGGAAGAAATCTCTGTTGGTGGTCCTGAGGTCAAGGGTGACTTGTTCTGTGGGCTTGAAGATAGCTGAAGGATCCTCTGTGGTATTTGCAGACTCTTGTTTCAAGTAGGGTACGCGATCTAATTGACAGGCCAGGTGGGTAGATAGTTTGGGATGTTGTGTGCTCATTCCACTGTTGTGTGAATGGTTCCCGAGGTGCTCAATATCTTCCCAGAAGCTCCTTCTATTCCTGCCTAGTTGCTGGATCTCCTGTGCTCCTTCCATTCCTGTGCGGCACCTCAGACTTCACATGTCTGCCTATCAGTTCCTTTTTCCCCCTTGGGACAAATTTTATGTTTACAATTAAAGAACACCTTGCATTTACAATTAATTTATTTAAAGATCTCTTGGTCATTCTCAACACACCGATATTGGTATTATCTGGTAAATGAGCAAAAGGTCTTTTCAGAAGTGATAATTATGGCAGAGACAAACATTTCATTCTTGACACCTTCAACATCAGAGTGGGCAAGGACATGAACTTGTGGAAAGTAAGAAAGGAGTAAGGAAGCTTAATTCCAAAATTTCGAACCAGGTGATGCACACCACTCTTTGTAATCTCCTTCATCCTAGCGAGGGATCAAAGGGACATGTGGATCACTTGGACCATATTAAGTGGCAATGGCCATGAATCCATTGCACTCACCCTGGCTGTCATCTCCATCAGTGCTACAGGTCCACTGTTCTGGAAGGAAAAGATGAATGCTCTATGGCAGAACTCCAACTTTTAAATTATGCAAAGTAGCATAATTAATGGAAATTCGGGCATAATAAGAAACAAGGACTTGCCTTAAGCAAAGATGCACTTAAACCATTTTGCAGAAAAGGTTAATTTTAGACGAAGTGACAAAGGATTAGTGGAATCAGAGGATTATCAAAAGTTAATCTCATTTTGCATGAGGAAAGTCAATTCAATTTAGATAGAACTCTGCAACACCAGGAAGGAAATGAAATGCTAGGAGTCAGCATGCAGAACCAGGAAAACAGGAAATGAATATGGAATTATTGAAAAAGTAGACTGGCAGAAAAACAGCCAGGATTCACAGTAATTTTAGTTATTCTGAATGGAGTAAATCTTTTAAAGAAGAAACTATGTCTAATATAAAGTGGGCGTAGAGGTCTGAAGAAGGGTCTCGACCCGAAACATCACCCATTCTCTCTCTCCTAGATGCTGCCTGACCTGCTGAGTTACTCCAGCATTATGTGATATCTTATGTTTAATATAAACCTGTTTCTTGCTGTAGTTTATTGCAAGGTTATTTTCCCTTATTAAAAGTTACAAAGCAATAAATGTATTAATTTGGAAACGAGTTCCTTCCTATTTTTATGAAGGTGGGAAGTTGCAGTTCTAAAGTCTAAAGAGAGGTTCAGCAGCAATTGAACGACTCAGGCAAAGCTGCAGAAATGGAAACAAGCCATGAGATGGCACCAATTCTGCAGTTGAAAGATCATCTGAACCTTAAAAATGAAACCGGGCTTGTGATCCATCTGGTTTTATAATAGTCAGCCTGCATGTGGATTACAGCAAAATACAAATCATAATAATGCACATTATCAGAATTTCAAGAGAAAACCAGCAATTTCCTGCTTATTATTCTTAAACTGTCACTCAATTCCACATCGGATATCAGGGCTAATCTTATTTACCCCATATCATTTAATATATTTTCCCTTCCTAATGCAGAACAGGATTTGGCTGAACTGGTGGAGCACCCACTCAATCATCAAACTCACCATCCAAGCTTACACATGATGAATGGCCACTGGGGCGAACTACCGTAGAATGACCAACATCCATGGAATTATTTCTTAACGCAAATCAGTATCTGCAAAATAAAAGAGGAGAACATCAGTAAGAGTAAAAATTAAGAATGTTTACAATAATTTGTGTACAGAACAGCATTTATTCCAATGGAGTCATGTCCAAATTATAACAATGATGCCACATGGACAGGACTTACAAAACCAGGGCAGGACTTGCATGGTAGGACCCAGGGAGGTTTTATGGAACAGAGACTGAGGGATCCAGGTACATAGAATCCTGAAAGTGGGGGCACTGGTGGACAGGGTGGTGAAGAAGGCATTTGGCACACTTGAGTTCAGCGATAAGGATAACGAGTACAGGAATTAGGAACAAACACTACAAGCTGAATGGCCAACACCTGCTTATATATTTATGTTCTTATAATCACTGGAACAGATTATTTAGTCATTGCAGACTCGAGCCACAGACATGTAATTTGCAGTGCATTTCAAATTGGGTAAGGAGAGAAATTACTTTTTTGTAAAGATATTAGTTGTTAATTAAGAATGTAACAGGCCGGAGGAGCAAAGGAATCTGGGATGGTGCATGCACAAAACAAGGCCAAACCAAACACTGGTTTACTTCTTGAAGGAGAGAATTAAAATATCGAGAAGCTTTCGCAATGGTGTACTGGCCCTCAATTAGCCCATTCCATGGGCAGTACGATATAAAGCATATAGTGTGAAGATGATTTGGGAAGATTACCTCACACCCAGAAGTTCATCAGAAACACAACACGCTCAAGCTCGACTTAATTGATTTTTCTCTACAATCCCAACCTGACAGGCCTTGCATAATATCACATTCCAACAATCGAGTCAAATTTGACACCATACTAGGAACAGCTAGGTGAAGCCTTTGTCTGCCCATCGCTACCTGATGTCACTGCCTCATTGTATCATCAAGGCAAACTTTGGTATTTATTCACAAAATGCTGGAGTAACTCAGCAGGCCAGGCAGCATATCAGGAGAGAAGGAATGGGTGACGTTTTGGGTCGAGACCCTTCTTCAGACTACACCTGCCAAGAGTGGGTTCTGTTCTCGGTCCTCTCCCTTCTACCCTCACACCCTTCCAAGAGCACGGCGATAGACTTGAACATAACTCCTGCAAATCCCGTCAGCATCCTGGGCCAAGTCCCTTGTCCGCTCTGCGACTTTGTGTCACTGTGCAGTGCTCGCCTATCCCACACCCAGTACACTGGCCTGGAGAAAGCACTGAGTTTGGCTAGCTGAGCACAATACAGTACAAACTGACCCAAACCCACTGATTCGGTAGAAAATGGACATTAACACACCCCAGCACACATAGTTGCGTCCCATTAACCTTGTGTCAGGTAGCTGGCACACTGTTAGCGAATCATAGTGCTATACAGCACAGAAACGGCCCCTTTGGCCTCACTGATCCATGCCAACCAAGTTGCCTACAGCAGCAGATTCCATCGGCCCTTATCACCTATTCACCTTTTCTGTGCCCCTCATGATTTTACAGCCCCCTACGTTGCCCCCTCAGCCTCCTTTACGGCAGGGAAAAAAAGACCCAACCCAGCCAGCCATTCCTCATAAGTCAAACCTTTCAGACCCGGTAATCTCCTTGTGAATTATTTTTGCGCCTCTTTCCAATTTAACAACACCCTTCTGCAGCAGGGCAAACAGAACTGTGTACACTGCTCTAAATGTGGCCTTTCCAGCATCTTGTACAGCTATAAAATAACAACACGTTTCCTGCACTCAATATTGTAACAAACGGAGGCAGGCGTGCCAAATAAGTTAGATATGCACAAAGTGCTGGAGCAACTCAGCGGGTCAGGCAGCATCTCTGGAGAAAAAGGATGGGTGGCGTTTCGGGTTGGGACCCTTCTTCAGACTGAAAGTCGGGGGTTTGGGGGAGTTGGAGTGGGTGAAGAGCCAGAGGCGAGAAAAGACCAGGACCAATCGAGACTGGCCACAAATGACCTCAAGCAGGACGGCGCCTGGGAAGAAATAACTTATTCACCATCACCCTATCTACCCATGTTGCCACTTATGTACTTGTGTCCTTAGGTCTCCCTGTTCTACAACACTTCCCAGTGACTTACCATTCACTGTAAGTCCTGCCCTGGGCAATCCCACCAAAATGCAACATATCGCATTTATCTGAACTAAACTCCATCTGCCGTTCCTCGCCCCATTGACCCAGTTGATCATGATCCCGTTGTAATCCTAGATAAGCTTCTTCACTGTTCATTATAACATCAATTTTAGTAATCCTTAATATAGATAACAAACAGCGAATCTAGCGCTCCCAGGGCACACCACTAGTCGGAGGCCTCCTGTCTGAAATTCATGAAATCTGAGAACTCAGTGATGGCTTAAGAGTGGTTTTCAAAATTATTTGGGGATTTGACAGAGTAAAAAAATACTGTGTTTCTGTTTAAGAGACAGAGGTAAGCTGAACGCACCGCAGAACAGGAAAATCACCAGAGATTTCAGGAAAAATGTTCATGACTGTGTCGAACTCGTGAAATACATTAACCTCCTAGGAGATATCAAAGAGGTAAGCATTTAAAAGGTTGCATAAACACGAGGGAGAAGGGGTGGAGCCATGCAACCATTTTATTTTAGGAAAGAATTGATGTTCACGTTACAAAACAACATTTTTCTCTGTTGTGTATTTTGTGCAATTGCTATCGGATATTATGATAGTTTATGGGGCCCAAGTTGACCACCTTCTATTGGGAAGAACAGTGCTTACAAATGAAAATTTGTAATCACGAGGAACTACAGAAGCTGATTTACATAAAAGGACACGGTAGAGCGGCACGGTGGTGCAGCGGTAAAGTTGCTGCCTTTGAGCGATAGAGACCCGGGTTCAATCTTGACTAAGGTGCTGTCTGTAGGGAGTTTGTACGTTCTCCCCGTGATCGCATGGATTTTCTCATTGTGCTCTGGACTCCTCCCACACTCCAAAGACGTACAGGTTTGTAGAACTAAACTCCATCTGCCGTTCCTCGCCCCATTGACCCAGTTGATCATGATCCCGTTGTAATCCTAGATAAGCTTCTTCACTGTTCATTATAACATCAATTTTAGTATCATCCACAAACTTCGTAATCCTTAATATAGATAACAAACAGCGAATCTAGCGCTCCCAGGGCACACCACTAGTCGGAGGCCTCCTGTCTGAAATTCATGAAATCTGAGAACTCAGTGATGGCTTAAGAGTGGTTTTCAAAATTATTTGGGGATTTGACAGAGTAAAAAAATACTGTGTTTCTGTTTAAGAGACAGAGGTAAGCTGAACGCACCGCAGAACAGGAAAATCACCAGAGATTTCAGGAAAAATGTTCATGACTGTGTCGAACTCGTGAAATACATTAACCTCCTAGGAGATATCAAAGAGGTAAGCATTTAAAAGGTTGCATAAACACGAAGGAGAAGGGGTGGAGCCATGCAACCATTTTATTTTAGGAAAGAATTGATGTTCACGTTACAAAACAACATTTTTCTCTGTTGTGTATTTTGTGCAATTGCTATCGGATATTATGATAGTTTATGGGGCCCAAGTTGACCACCTTCTATTGGGAAGAACAGTGCTTACAAATGAAAATTTGTAATCACGAGGAACTACAGAAGCTGATTTACATAAAAGGACACGGTAGAGCGGCACGGTGGTGCAGCGGTAAAGTTGCTGCCTTTGAGCGATAGAGACCCGGGTTCAATCTTGACTAAGGTGCTGTCTGTAGGGAGTTTGTACGTTCTCCCCGTGATCGCATGGATTTTCTCATTGTGCTCTGGACTCCTCCCACACTCCAAAGACGTACAGGTTTGTAGGTTAATTGGCTGCTGTAAATTGTAAATTGTCCTTAGTGTGTAGGATAGGGCGAGTGTATGAGGTGATCGTCGGTTGGCGTGGACTTGGTGGGCCGAAGTACTCTGAAATAAAGTAGAACCAAAGTAAACCAAAGACACAAAGTGATATATATGGAGCTTTCTTCAGACTGATTCTACTGGAGGGGGGGGGGGGGGGGGGGGGTGAAGAATGGTGGGAGAGAGGAAAGGCAGGACTATGCGTGGCAGGTAATAGGTAGATGCAGGCAAAGGGCTGTTTTGATGGGCAGATGGTTGGAACAAAGACCAGAGATTAAAACGGAAGGTGGAAATAGCACATCATCTTGTAGGATGTAGCTATGATGCCAGTCTAATTGCGCTTGATAACATACTGGGAGGTTATCTTCTTAAACTGCTGAACTCCATGTGGTGAAAGAGCCCCAGCAATGCTGTCAGGTAGGGATTGCAGCATTTATACACAGTAATAACTAAAACAAACCATTCTGCCACAATGCGTGTTTCCAGAATTTGAATTGGATAGAAAGCAAAAATGAATTAAGGGAACACTATTTGTATTGCATGGGCCGAATTGGTTATAGCGCGATTGGGATCGGGAACTAACCCCATGGCAATCAGCAACCATCGTCTCTGAGGAACATGTACTAGGGGACACAAAGTGCAGAAGTAACTCAGTGGATCAGGCAGCATCTCAGAAGAATGTGAGTACCTGATGTTTCAGGTCAGGACCCTTCTTCAGACATGCCCGTTTAACTGCGGGGGCATTTGAAGAGACTTGCTTTGGAAAATGACAAGCAATCGTTTCTGTTGACATTTGTGCAACAATGTAACACACTGACCACAGTATTTTCAGTTTGCAGTAATAACATAAACGTTTAGCCATTAAAAAAAACTTTATTCTTGTAAACTTGTGAGTCTGAAACTCTTGTCCCGAACCCACATTTTTCCACTGACAGTATGGTATTATAACACGATTTTCTATATCTTCTTCAGGAAAACAACTACCACATTTTAGTAGAACTACCCAAAGCTATACAGTGAGAGGTGGAAAACGCACCATGGGAACTACACTCGCCCCCCTGCAGGACCTATACATCAGGAGGTGCAGATCCAGAGCAAGCAAGATCATGAGGGACCCCTGCCACCCCAGCAACGGACTGTTCCAGCTGCTACGGTCAAGCAAACGCCTCCGCTGTCACGCTGTGAAAACGGAGAGGATGAGATGGAGTTTCTTCCCACAGGCCATCAGGACTGTTAACTTTTATAACTCCAGGGACTAAATTTTGTCTTCTCTATATTAATATTATTAACTTTATTTATATGCTGTAACTGTAATTCTTTTTTTGCACAATCCGCAGGTATTGCCACTTTAATTTCACCGCACATCGTGTATGTGTATGTGACAAATAAACTTGACTTGACTTGACTTGAAATGTGCAGTGCAAGATGTTTACACAAAGAGTGGTGGGAGGCTGAAACACATTGCCTGGGGTGGTTTGGGGGCAAATATGATCGTGGCATTTAAGAGGCTTTTAGATGGGCACATGGAAATGCAAGGAATAGAGGGATATGGATCATGTATAGGCATGGTAAAGGGTGGCACAGTGGCGTGGAGGTAGAGTTGCTGCCTTGCAATTCAAACTACTGTTTCTGTCTGTACGAAGTTTGTACGCTTCCTCTGTGACTGCGTGGGTTTCCTCTGGGTGCTTCAGTTTCTTCCCACATTCCAAAGCGGATTTGTAGGTTAATTGGCTTCTGTAAATCGTCCCTATTGTGTAGGATAGAACAAGAGTTAGGGTGATCATTGGTCCGTGCGCACTCGGTGGGCCTCGGGGCCTGCTTCCACATTGTATCTCTAAACTGAACTAAACTAAACAACTGGCACATCTTTGGAATGTGAGGGGAAACTGGAGTACCCAGGAGAATCCCATGCGGTCACAGGGGAGGGGAGGGGAGTGGGTGCAAATTGTGTGCAAAGGACAGCATCAAATCCCAACTAACATGGTGTTATATAGCCTCAATTCTGTACCGCCTAAACTAATTATTAACAACTACAATGTGAAGAAAAAAAATCCAAGAGGAACTTCTGTACTAAAGTTCAAAGCTTGAGCTATTCATCCGAAGACCTACTGCACAAAATCTCAAATATACAAATTAAGTTCTTATTTTAAGCTAAAAGCACATTGCTAGAGTAATTCAGCTGGCTAAGCAGCATATGTGGAGGGAAATGGACAAACAGCGTTTTGGGTTAGGACCCTTCTTCAGAATTTCAGCATCTGCAGAAACGTTGTGCCTTATTTTAACTTGATGGTCCATTTATCATGTGCTAACAGCCACATTTTAAAAAAATGTTTAAATCAATACTATTTCACAACAAAAAATTACTGCTGGTAAAATAAAACTCAGATGATATAGAGTAGCCTCCATATCACAAAACAGATACACAAACGAGAAAGTACAAAAAAATTCTACAATATTAGAATTTTAAAAACCCTGTCAAGGAGGATGAATAATCTTGGGCTATTTAGAAAATGAAATGGTGACCTAATTAAGGTTACTAAGAATAAAAATGGTGCAATAGGGTAGATATAGGAATGTTTCTACTCAACCACAAACATAAGCATATCAAGGTTTGAAGAAGGGTCCTGACCTAGTGTCGTCTGTCCTTACCCCCCCCCCCCCCACCCCACCCCACCCCCCCCCCCCCCCCCACCCCACCCCCAGATGCTGCCTGACCCACTGGGTTCCTCCAGCATTTTGGCTTTTGCACAAGATTCCAGCATCTGCAGACTCTTGTATCTCCATATAAATAACCAAATCATTCATGAATCCAACGTCTTTACCCGGATAACCATTGTGACGTGGAACTTGATGTTATGTAAATGACTTGTGGCAAAATAAACAAAGAAGTATTTAAAAGAAAGCTTAATAATCCTTGAAGGTGCAAGTAATAGAAGAATGCCTCGAGGAACTGTGAAGTAGGCCGAGAGAGATTTCTGTGGTGAACAAGTATCAGTACTGAACAGTTAGGCTGAACAACCTGAATTCCAAGAAATTCTACCCTATATTTTAACAAAACAAATTTTCACAAAACATATTTTCACTTAATGACCCTTCATCTTTTCCATTGTTGTCAACACATAACACAGAATTTGAAATATCATTACTTTTTACTCGCAGGGGGACATCAATATGAGTCTTTGGTGGAACTGTTCTTTTGAAACATCACTCGAATGGCAGCATTCTTGGCTTCAACTCAAGAGGTCTTGCCTTCAAGTGTAACTACACAAGTTACAAAGGTAACCTCCACAATGTTAATGCAGTGGCCAAATGTCAACTTTTGAATGTGACCTTAAAACACGATAATGCCTGCCAATTCGAACATAATATTAAGGCAGTACATTTTGCCCAAATAAAAGCTATTAATCTCCAAGAAACTCAGTGCACCCAAAATGCTTCAAGGCATTTTAGACAAATGATAAGAGCGTTTTTATAAGTCTTTCTTTCATTAGGTTTGTGAGATTGAAATGCAGCCAACCGTGAAAGCACCCAGATGCCATTTCAATGGCTGCCTTTATACTGCAGATCAGGTCACAGAGCACCAAGCTGACAAAACCACCCTTATATAATTGTTCCATAAATTAGTCTTCTATTCCACAACAGCCATCTAAAACAATGGTGTTGGTGTGACTGCCGTGGACAAGAAATGCCTGTGACATGCAAAGACTAATATGCAAACGGGAAATTACAGAACACAAGGGAACATTTTCAGGAACAACATTGTGCATGTGAGAGATAATGGCTCAGTGAAGTCACAGGAGGGAGGGGGGGGGAATCCCGTCAAGACTCCAAGAGACTGAACTCCCGGTCTGTTCACCAGCTAAACCTGTGGTGGGAAACCCAGCAGTCATTTGCAGCCGTTGCCTATTATTTCAGAAAACACCAACCCTTGCAGACTCCTCTTCCCAGCGAGATGCTTGAAGCCCAATCTTGCCATGGCCAACATTTTGTTTTACCAGATTGACAAACAAAAGATATTAAGCATTAGGCCCAACAGTTTCCAGCTTTTGGCCTTCCTTTCGTCTTGAACATGGGACAAGTGAAATGCATTTCATACTACTCCTACCTTGCACCTTGTAAATCGCTTTAAGTCTTTGGCGAGTCAGCAGGTGAATTATTTGCCACAGAATGCCAACTTCTGACCTGCTGGTGGTCAAAGAATGTCCAGGTCCAACTGACAGTGATATCACCGCCAGTGAGATAGTTGCTGCCTTACAGCTCCGGACAGCCGGGTTCGATTCCGACTGCAGGTGCTTCTGTGCAGACTTTGCACATTCTCCCAGTGGCCGCGTGGGTTTACTCTCGGTGCTCCAGTTTCCTCTCACACTCCAAATACGTGCAGGTCGCTGTGAATTGTCCCTAGTATGGAGGGAGAGAATTTCTCCGTAGAAGCCTCCGTGGTGAAGCTTGTGTGATCCTGAGATCCTGAGAGCGATGCCGTCTGGAGCTACGCTCCTGGTAGGGTCACCCATGGCGGTAAGGTCGAGGGGGAGGTCCCTGACAAAGAGCAATCCAACCAAGACCTGAACGGTGAAACAGGCAGAGGATGATGGCTGACTTTAGAGGAGCGTCACAACAGCTGGGAAGGCGGATGAAGGCTGCAGTGGGCAAGTGCTATAGATGGGAAGGTAGACGCTCCTGCCCCCACGAGTCTCGGGCAGATGAGGCTCGTCAGCCTGGGAAGGCAGTCCATCTAGGAGAGGGAAAACTCTGATCCAAAACCTCCACTGCCTTGCGGCCATGTCCAGTCATGGAAAAGGCTCCAAGAGTAAACCTCAAGAAAAATCCGGAGTCGGAGTCCCTAAGGCAGTTTGTCGTTGTCTACAACCTCGTTCTGGCAGCTCCTGCGACGGTGTTGGTGCCAAACTGTAACGGTTCTGCTGTTCCTTTGGATCGATCAGCGACGTGGAGAGGGGGGACGTGCTGCATGGGCAACAGCCTGTCCTTCATATAACATCGCCCAGGCTTGCATCCGGCCACACATCAACACTGCTCTACCCGAGGTTTGGAGCAAGCAGCCAACAACCAGGATGCATCAGCCATGACCGATGGGAGCCTTAGGTAGGAGTGGACGCTAAAGTGGGATAACATCGAATTTGTGTGAATGGATGATTGTGTGAATTGTGTGAAGAGCGGCATGGTGGCGCAGCGGTAGAGTTGCTGCCTTACAGCGAATGCAGCGCCGGAGACTCAGGTTCGATCCTGACTACGGGTGCTGTACTGTATGGAGTTTGTACGTTCTCCCCGTGACCCACGTGGGTTTTCTCCGAGATCTTCGGTTTCCTCCCACACTCCAAAGACGTACAGGTATGTAGGTTAATTGGCTTGGTAAATGTAAAAAATGCCCGTAGTGGGTATAGGATAGTGTTAATGTGCGGGGATCGCTGGGCGGCGCAGACCCGGTGGGCCGAAGAGCCTGTTTCTGCGCTGTATCTCTAAATCGAAAAAAAAATGATCGATGGTCGGCGTGGACTTGGTGAGCTGAAGGGCCTGTATCCTAAACTAAACCAAAATGTTTACTTCTTTGGCTCGCCATATGCCAACAGTTGGTGGTCATCCAATGAAGATGATGGCTGGAGGCCCACAGTAGCCTGGGGCTTGCCTGAATCAGGCACTGCTCACACCATCTGGAGCATGGACTGGACTTGGAGAATGGCGCTAAAACAGCGTGCCTCGCATGCGGGCTCAGTAGACTATTTCTATACATTTGTTAATCGGGGATGGCATAGTGACACACTACTGGACTGTTTGTTCAGAAAATAATTTCACTGTGCGTATGCACTTCGCACATGTGACAATAAAGAGCCTGTCCCACTTAGGCTATTTTTTAGGCGACTACAGGCAACTAGGCTGTCATTACACGGTTGCCAGAGTGTCGCCTGTATGGTCCCGAGCAGTCTCCAAAGAGTCGTAGCGTTTTTCTGGTTTAATTTTTTTTGGCGACTATTAGATTGACGCCAATGATCGTAGCTTGATGTCTCCTGACTTAGGTGCTGTCGTAGGCTGTCGCCAGGTTGTCACCAGGTGAAGTAGGTTGTCGCCGGTACTGACTTCGGTAAATTCCAGTGGCGACTGCCTACGTCAACCAGCGACAGGTACCGGTGTCAAAACCGGAGGCCAAATTGACGTGAATTGTCTTCAGTTGTCGCCGACAGGGTCGTAGCTAGACGTGGGTAGACGTAGGTTGACTTCAGTTGTCATAGGTTGCCGCCTGTGCGGTCGTAGGTTGTTGTAGGCGCGGTCGTAGGTGAACGTCGTAAGTCGCGACGATTGGGTAGCTTGCGTAGCTTGACGTCAACTAGGTGGTATTGTTGTAGCTTGTCGTAGACATTGTCGTAGGGGTGGTCCAGTCGCCAGTTTTTCAGCGACCTGCTACAACTATGACAGTGGCGGGCAGTCGCCTAAAAAATCTCCTAAGTGAGACTGGCCCTTAAAGCACCAACGAAGGCCACGGACAGGTTCTTTGGATTTCCCTGCTTGGAGATAACTATTGCCTGGCACTTGTCTGTTACAAATGTTATCAGCCAATTATCAGCCCAATCCTGAATATTATTGAGGCTGTCACCTTCACATCATCATTGGAGTTCAGCTCTTCAGTCCACAATAAGGCAAAGACTCTGTGGAGATCGGAAGCAATGCAGCGAAACCACAAAGCAGTTTTCACAAGCAGATTATTCAGTACGCAGTTGACGACACTTTCCCACAGATTGAGGGTTGACTGATTTAGTAAAAGTTAATTTGGCTGAAGACTGCCTTCTGCAATAATGAGATCTCAGGAAGATGACAAGATGAATCATCCATTTGGTTTTTTTCTGGCTGAATGTCATTGCCAATACTTCATGCTTGCCTTTAGCACTTGCACAGCACCATCTTTGAGGGTTGGCATGTTCTCAGAAATATGAGAAGTATTCGCAAATTTCAGGCTGGTCTCAAAAATGGTGCCTGGACCAGATTTGGAACTATTTCCATTCACTGTCAGTAGGGCAGCCACGTGGCACAGCAGCAGAGTTGCTGCCTAACAGCGCCAGAGACCCGGATACGATCCTGACTGTGGGTGCTGTCTGCAAGGAGTTTGCACGTTCTCCCCGTGACTACATGAGTTTTCTCTGGGGGTTCCAATTTCCTCCCACATCCCAATAACATGCAGGTTTGCAGGTTAATTTTCTTCTGTAAATTGTCCCTAGTGTGGAGGATAAAACTAGTTTACGGGTGATCGTTGGTCAGTGCGGACTTAGTGGGCTGAAGGCCTTCTTCCCGTGCGGTATCTCTAAACTAAACCAAGCTGTCCTGGCACAATACCTCTCTCATGGACTGCCAGAGGTATCCTGCATCTGTGGGGGGATGTTTTTGTGTGCTGATAGAGAACAAATACTTTGCTCTCCACCTGGGACCTTTGCAAAGCAACCAACTGGCCACCACTGGACATGAGCCAGTTGGCGAAGATTACCCCAATCCTGCCAACAATTACACAAATTATATAGAACGTTAAATTCATTCCAAGCGAATGAAGTCTGTAATATATGATGTGCATGACCTAAGAAATCTTGTAGATCTTTCTAAAAATATATACCTTGTATCTGAAGAAGGGTCTCGACCCAAAACGTCACCCATTCCTTCTCTCCAGAGGTGCTGCCTGTCCCGCCGAGTTACTCCAGCACTTTGTGTCTACCTTCGATTTTAACCAGCATCTACACTTCTTTCCTACACATACCTTGTATCAATCGCCTATAAAAAATTACAAGTGACTACTGGCAGACAGTATCTGATGTGAAAATTCGATAGACAATTTTTCCTTCACCACAGCAATCACTATTATTTGTTCCGGTTCATCTACCAAATCCGCTCCGAAATCCATGTAACTGACAAAAGCCTTTGAAGTGTCAACCTCTGTCAGAAAAAAACCATCTCACAGCATAGAAATCAATAGAAAACTAACTGAATTATTCAGTTGTCTGAAATTCATACGTTTTGGAAACAATGCCGTGAGCAACATTTTTTAATCCACAAGACTTACCAAAAAATGCATTTTCCCCAAAAAATATTTGTCAGCAAATCTGCTTCAGTCCTGAAATTGTCAAAATACTGCTTGCTGTCTTTATCATAGCTTTACAATAAACTCAAATGTGAATAAATGCAAGCGCCTGAAATCCATGTTGTTCTTCGTATGACCTATTTGGGCCTTTTGCATTTTTCTGGAAATCTGAACTACTCCAAACTCTAGATGCACACCAATTCCCATCTCCCAATTCCCCATTCCTTTCAATGTTAACAAATGTTTTCCCCTCAACTGACAACGACAAAGACAAATGCTGATGTTCGCAATCTCAGCAAGTGTTTTCCATCTTGTGATCACATGTAAGCTGTTCGTGTAGGAAGGAACTGCAGATGCTGGTTTAAACCAAAGATAAATACAAAATGCTGGAGTATCTCAGCGGGACAGGCAGCATCTTTGGAGAGAAGGAATGGGTGACGATCCAGGTCGAGACCCTTCTACAGGCAGGTTGTTTGTTGATGATTTTTATTTACTTTTACAGAACGTTTGATCTCCAGAGCAGGTTCCTAGCAACAGAGATTTTCTTTTCTCCTTCTCATTTCCCTCAATCCCTACCTCCTTTCCTGAAAGAAGCGAATCATGCTTTTGTAGCAGTTATCAGGAATCTTGTCTGAGTGACCTCGATTCATGTTTGGACCTTGGCCAAGAGAGGCTCTTTCAAAGTGAAAAACATCTCAGCTAGTCTGGGCAAGGTATGTGCTTCCTGCAAGGATTCAGACAAGAAGCAGACACCTAGTTAGAGTTTTATTTTGATTGAGTGGCTGTTACTTTTAGTCTTAGAGATACAACATGGAAACAGGCTCATCAAGACCATGCTGACCATTGATCAACTGTTCACACTACTTCTATGTTATCCCACTTTGGCATCCACTCAATACACAAAAGGGTGCAATTTAGAGGCCAATTAAGCCACAAACCCACACATCTTTGGGATGTGAAGGAAACTGGAGCACCCGGCAGAAACCCACACGGTCACAAGGAGAATGTGCAAACTCCACACAGACAGCACCCGAGGTCAGCATTGAACCCAGATCACTGGCATTGTGAGGCAGCACCTCTACCACTGCCACTGTGCCGCCTTGCTATGTGTTACATGGGCACAATTGGCAAGGCCATCAATAAAAACGTGAGACTTTCCCAAGATTTAATGGTGACAGCAACCAATTGCATAACATGTTCAGCTGTGAGCAACAGGCTGCTTTATGCTTTGTTTGGGATTTGTCAAGCAACTGATAATATTGCCCCATGATGAAGATAGCCACTGCATAAATATTTAAATGAAAATTCAGCCTGCTTCACGCTTATGTCAAAACCATTCTGAATAACGGGTTAACATTTGGCGTCCCTGAAATACGTTTTCTCTGCAGCATTCTCTAGTGAGGTAATGGGAGTTAAGACGGCATTAAAGAGTCACGTACAACGATACGGCACAGAAACAGAATCTTCAGCCCACCTTGTCCATGCAAGCCTGGTTGGCATACTGGCCTTGTTCCATTTGCCTGCATTTGGTTCATATCCATATGTCTGTCCAAAATAAGCCACTATTTCACCGAACACTCGTGCTCGATCCACCAAGGCCTACTGGATCTTTTGGTTGCTAATCATTTTAACTCCTCTTCCCATTCTGACCTTTCCATCCTGGGACTCCTCCATTGCCAGAGTTGGGCCACACACAAACAGGAGGAACAACACCTCATATTCTGCTTGGGTATCTTTCAACCCAAAGGCATGGACATTGAATTCTCAAATTTTAGATAACTAATGTCCAAACAACAACCCCCCCCACCCCCACCCCACACCACACCACCCATCCCATTCCCCATGCCCCATCTGGGTTTGCATCCATTTCTCCCCTTGGGTGGGCGAGAAGGGATAGGGGGTTGGCGAGAGGGGGTTGCGGGTGTGGAAGATCAGGTGGGGAGTGATGAGTGGGTGGGAGATAGGGGTGAGAGGGAGAGAGGGGTGAGGGAGATTGGGGCGAGGGATGGGAAGGAGAGAAGGGTGAGGGGGGGGGGTGAGGGGGAGAGAGGGGTGAGGGGGGGGTGAGGGGGAGAGAGGGGTGAGGGGGGGGTGAGGGGGGAGAGAGGGGTGAGAGGGAGAGAGGGGTGAGGGAGATTGGGGCG